>NC_056729.1:1114664640-1114874640 GCF_019279795.1 Protopterus annectens | reverse complement strand
AGACCCAGGAAGAAATGCTCCAAATGCATGTCTTTGGAATATGGGAGGTAACTGGAGAACTTGGAGGAAACCCACACAAAAGCAAGGAAGAGATAAAGACTCTGCACAGAAGTTTCCCCAGAGAAGAATTGAACCAGAAAGCTTCTTGCTGTAAGATGATGATGCTAACTGCTGCACCACTGTGCCACCTGCTGTGTTGTTTTGGCTGCTGGCTTGTTAATTAGAGAAGGTCTTCCATTACGTATTATGTAACTTGTCAGATGTGGACAGTAGCCATAGAATCTTTATCTTGCTGTTTATCATTGGTGTTTGCTAATGTGAAAAGCCAGATCGGTACTGTCTTATCTGATTTGGTGGGAATAATAAAATGGTGTCAGAATTGACTGTGTGGACCACAGCCCATATGACCATATAAAATAGATGCAACTAGTCTATATCCCTGTAGCCATTGTAAATAAAAAAGTGCAAACCGTGTATACATCATGGAATTTGAAGATTATCTGTGGTCATTTCAGAAAGATAACCAAGCAAAGGATAGTTATATGGTGGGGGTGGGGGGACTTGCTCCATTAACCTATGTCCCAGTTTGACCATGATCCAGCTTTTATATACAACACCTGCATTTTATTTTGAGTTTGGCTCCAGCTCTTATATACAACACCTGCATTTTATTTTGAGTTTGGCTATTATAAGTATTGTTTTTGTTGTTTTCTTATGTCAGTACTTAGCTTTCCTTATATTGCTCATTTCTGTTGTACAAAATACTTATTTTCATGTTCTTTTGGAGATTTTATCACCTGTTTCAACTGAAAGTAAGCCCTGCTCAGATAGGTTGCAAACGTAAACAAACAAACAAAAATAATTAATAAATATGAATTAATAAATGAATGAATGAATAAATAAAAGCTATGTCTCAGTGATAAATGGGTTGTGTTGTTTTATGACTATCCCCTTTTCAGTGCATTGTTTTGGTTTAAAATGTGTATAGAGGCTAAAACCTTTCAAACCTATGCTAAAAACCTCTCTAAAATGCCCGAACACTGGAGTACCTTAAGCCTGTGTCTTGGGTCCCCCATTATTATTCCTATTTTTTAATGATAACACATTGGATTTACACAGACTCACGCTAACAATGTATGTAGATGACATTCTCCTACTACAAGCCAGCAAGACTCTTTTTTTCCCCATTTTATTGAAGAAACCACCATCTCAAAATTCCTTTGGTTCCCTAAATCAACCAGAATCTCTTATAAAAAAAAACTAATATTTACAAAAGAAAAAGATGGATTGAGCTTCCCCGATTTTAATCTCTAATACAATATAATAAACACAAGCCGTTTAATCCAAATTGTGAACTATGAACCATCGGTTGATACATGGACCCCAATCTGCGTCAAAATCTGGTGCAGGTATATACAATCACTGAGATTAAACCCTCAGTCTATCCTATATTTAATGCTTGATAGTGAATACAAATCTAAAATTCTACCTGTATTAAAAATAAAATTAACATCTTTCAAGCATTATTGCGCTCTGTTAATCTACAGGATACTCTCCTTGTTCTCCAACCAATTCACCTAAACCCAAATATAAAAATCAATAATAACATGATAGACCTATCTACGGTAAGCAACAATAGAAAAACCAACGTATGAACCACAACCTCCACAAAACACCCGCCAAATGGCAAGAAGATGGTAATGAAGGTATCCGCAGTGACCACAGCTAACTCAGCATCCACAGTAAATCCGTTTATTGCACACTGAACGACACAATACAACGACGTAAAACAAATATTCACAGTGAAATATATTCATCCAAGTTAAGCGCTTTCATCTACACATTGCAGACTTCATCAGAACAATTAATGCTAGCATCTGCTTAATTATTTATACTCTTTTTGGCGCCAAAGCTTTTGAATCTTCTTAAAGACAATATTTTAGTAGATACTTCTTTACAGTGTGAACAGAATACATCACCAGTTCACAATATTATGAGTACATATCATGGTTTTAATGTTTTTAATTATTCAGATTTTATTATTAAAGATGAGTTTTATCAGTTGTTAGCTAAGGGAATGAAATTTATACCCAATACAAAGTTTAATCTAGTGGATACTATTAAAGAAATCAAACTATTTTGCAGGAGATTGAATCTTGCTTTGCAATTTAATAAAGAGAATGAGGAAAGATCATACATAGTGACAGAATTAAAGAAAAAAAAAAGTAATTATATACCTACAAGCAATGCTTTAGTGAATAATTACGAAAAAATGGTATGCAAGGAGATTTATTAGTACAACAATGAATATATCAGAAAAGGACAGCGGTCAAATACTTATGAAGACAATTTAACTATAGGTGAAAGAGAATGCTTGAATGAATTAATACAAAATCGAGATATTAGAATTATGAAACCCGATAAAGGTGGTGGGGTGGTGGTTTTTTCAAACCATGCGTATAAAGCTCAAATACATAATATATTATATGAATCTGGAAATTATGAGGTAGTTTCCATAAATACAATACATATAGGCTATAGAAGAATAGACTTAACAATTGAAGAATATCTTTTGGATAATAGAATAACCAAAGAAATTTATGATTTTATTAGAATGGATCATCCCATTATGGCACATATTGTGGGGATACCGAAAATCCACAAGTCGATTATAAATCCACCCTTCAGACCTATCATATCGGGGTCTAAGTCAAAAACCTTTAACATAGGTTTTACTATTGATAAATGGGTTAAACATACATATGATAATATATCGCATCTTGTCAAAGATTCGTGGGACCTTTTGGATAAGATTACCCCCACACTATGGAAAGAAGAATATACATTTATAACAATAGATGTTTGTGATCTTTTTTCAAGTATACCAAAAGAGGAGGGCTTAGAATACTTTGGTAACAGCTTAAGAAGTTTTTCGAAGTTAAGTTGGGACAAAATTGTACTCATACTTGATATGATGACGTTAGTTTTAGATCACAATTACATCTCATTTGAAGGTGAATACTTCAAACAGAGTAAGGGGGTAGCTATGGGTGCGTCATGCGCACCCATTTTCGCTAATCTAGTAATGTTAGATTGGGAAAACAAGTTCGTATTTAACAGTGAATATTATTCTAGAATAGCATTTTATGCAAGCTTTTTAGACGATATTCTTATTTTGTGGAAGGGGTCAAACGAAGACATTCATAAATTTATAGAATATATAAATGGTACTACAAATTTCTTGAAATTTACATATACGCTAAGTGACATTGGAATAGCATACTTGGACACATACATATACAAAAATGCAGATGGGTATGCATCGAAGGTTCATAGGAAGAATACGTTTTCCAATGATTATGTGTATTATACAAGTAATCACCCTCGTCACATTTTTAAGAACATAGTGAAAGGACAGTGCATAAGGGGTGCAAGAATGTCTTCTACTAAAGTAGAGATGGAAAACGAAATGCAGATAATATTTAAGTTATTTACAGATAGAGGCTACCCCAAAAATTGCTGGAGGACACTATCAAGTATGTTACTTCACAATGGAACCTCAAATATATTCCTTTATTGGGTAAGCAGATTACTATGAACAAAAAATCCAAAAATGTTTCATATGTAGGAAGAGTATGTGTTTTGACATATACTCCATATGTAAACTGTATCCAAGAAATTTTAACAAGACATTGGGACATTGTGTTGGCCACTGAGTCATATAGAGATAAGTTAGGCCTACATCCGAGGATTGTATATAAGACAGCACCTAACATCAAGAGACTGTTAGAGAAAGTGAGTGGTTATGAACTTATGGACAAAGAAAAGTGGGTATCCACAAAGAAGTGTGGGAGATGTAGGCAATGTAAATATATTTCTGAACAATCAAATATAGTATTAGGAGACGTTAACCATACGAGAATAAAAAGTAGGGGTGGTAATTGTAACACAAAGCAGGTTGTCTATTTGGCAAAATGCAGAGAATATTCCGCATTCTATATAGGCAAAACAGAGAGACAGTTGAGGAAACTTATATACGAGCATTATTATAAGATTCAAACAAAAGACCTCAACAATGCTCTATATAGACATATTAGAGAATTAGGGGAAAAGCATACTTTTATGTTCACTGTTATAGATCAGGAACATATATTTCCATTTGGGGGTGATTGGAAAACTAGATTGGCATGTAGGGAAAGTAAATGGCAAATATTAGTAGATGCCACCAGGAGCCCAGGAATCAATGAACACATTAGTATAAAACCTTTTTTAAATATATAAAAGTTTACAAACATGTAAAATATATTTTAATAGAATTTTAAATGGATATCCATAAGTATTTTGTTGTGTATTCTGTTGTATATGCTTGTATTGTAGATATTTATTATTATTATTATTACTTCCCAGCTAACAAGTAGGAATATATTGTTTTTGAATGTGTTTTAGAATTTTTTAAGAATTTTATAAGTATTTTATTAATAGATTATTATGAATTTATTTATAGGTAATAACAAGATGAAGTGCAATAGGATATGTTGATTCATTTTTAATTAAACAAATAGACATTTTATGTACACATAATAGTGATGTATCTTTAAGAAGATTCAAAAGCTTTGGCGCCAAAAAGAGTATAAATAATTAAGCAGATGCTAGCATTAATTGTTCTGATGAAGTCTGCAATGTGTAGATGAAAGCGCTTAACTTGGATGAATATATTTCACTGTGAATATTTGTTTTACATCGTTGTATTGTGTCGTTCAGTGTGCAATAAACGGATTTACTGTGGATACTGAGTTAGCTGTGGTTACTGCGGATACCTTCATTACCGTCTTCTTGCCATTTGCCGGGTGTTTTGTGATGATAGACCTATCTAGCCTTCCCATAATTAAAAATGCCAAGGTATGGCAATTTTACCATTCTAAAAATGTTGCTGCTGTCAAAGGACTCTTTGGGGCCCCAAGTAGATATGACGCCATGTTAAGACAACTTAATTCATTAATAAAATAAAAATTTGCTAACACCAAAGTGAGCGAGCAGGAGGCAACTCTAACACAACCAATTATTAAAACCCTTTCCCTTAGGAACAAAATGCTATCTCATGCCTACAAGCTCTTAATAAAGATCAGATATCAACAATCCTTTCTATACTCCAAATACTGGGATGACATACAAGGTGAAATATGAAGCAATTTGGAACACCCTAAATCTAACCCCTTTTAAGAATTTAATTTATACCCAGCTTATGATCAATAATAACTCATACTACACTCCAGCAGCCCTATTAAAATTTGGGTACAACAAAAATCTAGCATGTCCTTTCTGTTCTCTCCAGCATGCAGATTTACTCCACAAATTCTGGAATTGTAAAAGCATATATAAATTATGGTGTTCCATTAGAGTTCAACTGGAGAAAATGGATTACAAGAAGACTACCTTCTCCTGGCAAATCACAATCCTGAATATAATTCCTTAACCTTTAACAGGAGTCCGGAGACACATCCTAACAACTGTGTGTGCTCTTCTCAAATACTTTATAGCTAAGAATTGGGTAAACCCCTCAGTAATCTCTTGGGAGAATTTTAAAACAATGGCAATTTAGTATATTTCTGCACATAAACTTTGCTCTAGCAGTAAAATAAAAAAAATACTATTTCCAGAACTACTGGTGCAGTTTCTTTGACTTAATTCAAACAAAGTAATTATCATACAACATTCATTACTATAAACATAATCTGTGAAGACCTTTGTGTGCGAATTTTCTAGTCTTATAACAAATAAATACTGACAATACTCTATTGTTAATCACATTGGCGAGATGTCTCTTTATACACTTGTCAAGGCATCCAAGTTATAAATAGTTGTAAATAGTGCAAATAGTATTATTCTAACAAAATGCCCGTTTCCTCTCTCATTTTACTCATAAATCAGACATACGTTTTCCTATAACCATCATTCATCCTCCAGTTAAAGATATTTATATCTTATCTTATATCACATTGGTTATTATAGGTGGGTCTCTTTATTACTATATATCCCTCAGGTTTATGTTTTGATATAGCAACCCTGGGTGTTTAGGATAGTAAACCATTTTTCACCTTTCATTTGTAATTTTTTTTCTAGTTATTGTCTTGCTATGATAGAATATGTATGCTTACTCACATTGTTACAATCTCTTTGTATAGCAAAGACTGATACCTGCATATAATGTATTATGCTTTTTTATGTTTCTGTTTTTTCTTTTTATAAATCTTGCAGAAACCAATAAAAATTATATTTGAAAAAAAAACTCTTTTTTTGCCTTCAACAAATAATACAGTTTTAGTTTACAGACCTGTACAACTGGTTTTACTCAAATAAACTTCAAATTGATAGTACCAAGACAGCTGTTTTGCTTTTCTCTACAAATAAGAAATTGTTATCCATACCTACATGTTTAAAAGACTTAAAATTAAGTTGCTTATCAAAAGCCAAAAATATGCTAATTTCTAAACTTGAATATGCCCTGCAATGCGTTAACCTTCATCCAGCTCCTAACACCCAAAAAAATCCAAATAGCTGAAGATAAAATATTTAGAGCTTTCTCCCCTTGCTGAATTGATTTATCACCACTGCATCCTATACAATAAAGGCACTTTTGCTTCCCTTTGCTAAGAGAGATACTTATCTGCTGAGAGCACTTATATTTAAAATCCGGTACTTTTCCGTTAAACCCCCACCACACGTTTTTGGTGCCAAATCAGCGAGTCTGGCCTTATTCCTCAGTGAGCTGTACAGATCCTTCAGACCCGTGGACTGGATTTGCTCAGCCATGCATCGGCAGGTTGTGCAGGCCCTGATTTCTGGGGAGAAAGTGTCACATGGGCCCAATGGGTTCCTGAGGTATAAACTCATGTCATGCCTGCAGAGGATTGCTTGGCCATCCAAAAATTAAACCACAGCAGCCAGGTACAAGAAGAGTAACTGCAATTTTAAGACCATTCATTTAATGTTAGCAGAGAACAGCTTTGCTCCATCTCAGAACTGTGGACAATCCTTCTCAGTACCTATACTACCTTACGGTACTATTTAAGTGTCATGATGTATAGTGGCAAACTATTTTAAGCAGACGTGAAATTCTTACTCTAGTTTAATTTCAACTATTAGAAAGTTGGTTTAACTTATCCCAGCAATGGGAAAGGTTTCTGAAAGAAAATTAAGAAACCTTACAGCAAGATTAAACAGCTTAGGGGTGGGTTGATGGGTGACTAATGGGTGTCGGGGGTCGCAGTTTGCATCTCTGACAAACCAGGCCCAAGTGAATTACTGGGACTGACTTAAGCAGCTGCGGCTTATTTCATAGCTGCATATGTGAAATCTTGTCATCCCAAGCAGTTTTACAAACTATAAAATATCAGTTATTATCTGTGCTATAAGCTGCCATAGACCAGGTTATAACAAGTTAAATCCATCAACTGCTTGGCTCAAGAATTCTTGACAGAGAAATATGAGGAGGGGGCGAGAAAAATGCTGCAAAAATCAGGGTAGATTTGAAACACTAATCTAGAAATGTGATAGAACATGCTAAGAATTAGCAGGGCCATTAACAGAGTTATAGCTCGGGCTAAAATATTCCTTTTGGGGACCGGGGGGGGGGGCACCAAAACTGAACATATTTTGCTGGGCAGTGGGCATCCTAACTCAACTAGTTTAGTTAACGGTCCATGACAGACAGAGCGTGGTGCTGATATGAAGCCCTGTGGAAAGGAACAGTGCCAGCCGGGGATCACCCTCGCTACATTTTTAAGAACATAGTGAAAGGACAGTGCATAAGGGTGCAAGAATGTCTTCTACTAAAGTAGAGATGGAAAACGAAATGCAGATAATATTTAAGTTATTTACAGATAGAGGCTACCCAAAAATTGCTGGAGGACACTATCAAGTATGTTACTTCACAATGGAACCTCAAATATATTCCTTTATTGGGTAAGCAGATTACTATGAACAAAATCCAAAAATGTTTCATATGTAGGAAGAGTATGTGTTTTGACATATACTCCATATGTAAACTGTATCCAAGAAATTTTAACAAGACATTGGGACATTGTGTTGGCCACTGAGTCATATAGAGATAAGTTAGGCCTACATCCGAGGATTGTATATAAGACAGCACCTAACATCAAGAGACTGTTAGAGAAAGTGAGTGGTTATGAACTTATGGACAAAGAAAAGTGGGTATCCACAAAGAAGTGTGGGAGATGTAGGCAATGTAAATATATTTCTGAACAATCAAATATAGTATTAGGAGACGTTAACCATACGAGAATAAAAAGTAGGGGTGGTAATTGTAACACAAAGCAGGTTGTCTATTTGGCAAAATGCAGAGAATATTCCGCATTCTATATAGGCAAAACAGAGAGACAGTTGAGGAAACTTATATAATGAGCATTATTATAAGATTCAAACAAAAGACCTCAACAATGCTCTATATAGACATATTAGAGAATTAGGGGAAAAGCATACTTTTATGTTCACTGTTATAGATCAGGAACATATATTTCCATTTGGGGGTGATTGGAAAACTAGATTGGCATGTAGGGAAAGTAAATGGCAAATATTAGTAGATGCCACCAGGAGCCCAGGAATCAATGAACACATTAGTATAAAACCTTTTTTAAATATATAAAAGTTTACAAACATGTAAAATATATTTTAATAGAATTTTAAATGGATATCCATAAGTATTTTGTTGTGTATTCTGTTGTATATGCTTGTATTGTAGATATTTATTATTATTATTATTACTTCCCAGCTAACAAGTAGGAATATATTGTTTTTGAATGTGTTTTAGAATTTTTTAAGAATTTTATAAGTATTTTATTAATAGATTATTATGAATTTATTTATAGGTAATAACAAGATGAAGTGCAATAGGATATGTTGATTCATTTTAATTAAACAAATAGACATTTTATGTACACATAATAGTGATGTATCTTTAAGAAGATTCAAAAGCTTTGGCGCCAAAAAGAGTATAAATAATTAAGCAGATGCTAGCATTAATTGTTCTGATGAAGTCTGCAATGTGTAGATGAAAGCGCTTAACTTGGATGAATATATTTCACTGTGAATATTTGTTTTACATCGTTGTATTGTGTCGTTCAGTGTGCAATAAACGGATTTACTGTGGATACTGAGTTAGCTGTGGTTACCGCGGATAACTTCATTATCGTCTTCTTGCCATTTGCCGGGTCTCTTGTGATGATAGACCTATCTAGCCTTCCCATAATTAAAAATGCCAAGGTATGGCAATTTTACCATTCTAAAAATGTTGCTGCTGTCAAAGGACTCTTTGGCGCCCCAAGTAGATATGACACCATGTTAAGACAACTTAATTCATTAATAAAAAAAAAATTCGCTAACACCAAAGTGAGCGAGCAGGAGGCAACTCTAACACAACCAATTATCAAAACCCTTTCCCTTAGGAACAAAATGCTATCTCATGCCTACAAGCTCTTAATAAAGATCAGATATCAACAATCGTTTCTATACTCCAAATACTGGGATGACATACAAGGTGAAATTTCTTCTGAGTCCAAATATGAAGCAATTTGGAACACCCTAAATCTAACCCCTTTTAAGAATTTAATTTATGCCCAGCTTATGATCAATAATAACTCATACTACACTCCAGCAGCCCTATTAAAATTTGGGTACAACAAAAATCGAGCATGTCCTTTCTGTTCTCTCCAGCATGCAGATTTACTCCACAAATTCTGGAATTGTAAAAGCATATATAAATTATGGTGTTCCATTAGAGTTCAACTGGAAAAAATGGATTACAAGAAGACTACCTTCTCCTGGCAAATCACAATCCTGAATATAATTCCTTAACCTTTAACAGGAGTCCGGAGACACATCCTAATAACTGTGTGTGCTCTTCTCAAATACTTTATAGCTAAGAACTGGGTAAACCCCTCAGTAATCTCTTGGGAGAATTTTAAAACAATGGCAATTTAGTATATATCTGCACATAAACTTTGCTCTAGCAGTAAAATAAAAAAAATACTATTTCCAGAACTACTGGTGCAGTTTCTTTGACTTAATTCAAACAAAGTAATTATCATACAACATTCATTACTATAAACATAATCTGTGAAGACCTTTGTGTGCGAATTTTCTAGTCTTATAACAAATAAATACTGACAATACTCTATTGTTAATCACATTGGCGAGATGTCTCTTTATACACTTGTCAAGGCATCCAAGTTGTAAATAGTTGTAAATAGTGAAAATAGTATTATTCTAACAAAATGCCCCTTTCCTCTCTCATTTTACTCATAAATCAGACATACGTATTCCTATACAATAACCATCATTCATCCTCCAGTTAAATATATTTATATCTTATCTTATATCACATTGGTTATTATAAGGGGGTCTCTTTATTACTATCTATCCTTCAGGTTTATGTTTTGATATAGCAACCCTGGGTGTTTAGGATAGTAAACCATTTTTCACCTTTCATTTTTATTTTTTTTTCTAGTTATTGCCTTGCTATGATAGAATATGTATGCTTACTCACATTGTTACAATCTCTTTGTATAGCAAAGACTGATACCTGCATATAATGTATTGTGCTTTTTTATGTTTCTGTTTTTTCTTTTTATAAATCTTGCAAAAACAAATAAAAAATATATTTGAAAAAAAAACTCTTTTTTTGCCTTCAACAAATAATAAAGTTTTAGTTTACAGACCTGTACAACTGTTTTTACTCAAATAAACTTCAAATTGATAGTACCAAGACAGCTGTTTTGCTTTTCTCTACAAATAAGAAATTGTTATCCATACCTACAACATGTTTAAAAGACTTAAAATTAAGTTGCGTATCAAAAGTCAAAAATATGCTAATTTCTAAACTTGAATATGCCCTGCAGTGCGTTAACCTTCATCCAGCATCTAACACCCAAAAAATCCAAATAGCTGAAGATAAAATATTTAGAGCTTTCTCCCCTTGCTGAATTGATTTATCACCACTGCATCCTATACAATAAAGGCACTTTTGCTTCCCTTTGCTAAGAGAGATACTTATCTGCTGAGAGCACTTATATTTAAAATCTGGTACTTTTCCGTTAAACCCCCACCACGCGTTTTTGGTGCCAAATCAGCGAGTCTGGCCTTATTCCTCAGTGAGCTGTACAGATCCTTCAGACCCGTGGACTGGATTTGCTCAGCCGTGCATCGGCAGGTTGTGCAGCCCCCGATTTCTGGGGAGAAAGTGTCACATGGGCCCGATGGGTTCCTGAGGTATAAACTCATGTCATGCCTGCAGAGGATTGCTTGGCCATCCAAAAATTAAACCACAGTAGCCAGGTACAAGAAGAGTAACTGCAATTTAAAGACCATTCATTTAATGCTAGCAGAGAACAGCTTTGCTCCATCTCAGAACTGTGGACAATCCTTCTCAGTACCTATACTACCTTACGGAACTATTTAAGTGTCATGATTTATAGTGGCAAACTATTTTAAGCAGATGTGAAATTCTTACTCTAGTTTCATTTCAACTATTAGAAAGTTGGTTTAACTTATCCCAGCAATGGGAAAGGTTTCTGAAAGAAAATTAAGAAACCTTACAGCAAGATTAAACAGCTTAGGGGTGGGTTGATGGGTGACTAATGGGTGTCGGGGGTCGCAGTTTGCATCTCTGACAAACCAGGCCCAAGTGAAGTAGTGGGACTGACTTAAGCAGCTGCGGCTTATTTCACAGCTGCATATGTGAAATTTTGTCATCCCAAGCAGTTTTACAAACTATAAAATATCAGTTATTATCTGTGCTATAAGCTGCCATAGACCAGGTTATAACAAGTTAAATCCATCAACTGCTTGGCTCAAGAATTCTTGACAGAGAAATATGAGGAGGGGGCGAGAAAAATGCTGCAAAAATCAGGGTAGATTTGAAACACTAATCTAGAAATGTGATAGAACATGCTAAGAATTAGCAGGACCATTAACAGAGTTATAGCTCGGGCTAAAATATTCCTTTTTGGGACCGTGGGGGGGGGCACCAAAACGGAACATATTTTGCTGGGCAGTGGGCATCCTAACTCAACTAGTTTAGTTAAAGGTCCATGACAGACAGAGCGTGGTGCTGATATGAAGCCCTGTGGAAAGGAACAGACCGAGACATTCCAGTCTGGGTCCCAAGACGTGTGGTAGGGGTTTAACGGAAAAGTACCTAAAATCCTAATACTAAACTTTTGTACTCCCCTTAAAAGACTGTCCCAGATGAGGGAACAAAACTACAGCCTTAAAAGCAACCAAGAAAATTAAGTCAGACTGGTCAGGCGTGGCTTTGAGGCAGAGAAAAATCTCTGCCAAGAATAGGGCCTACCATGTGGAAAGAACTGCCTGCAGACATATGAAACTTTGAAAATGTGTCAAGATTCTAAAAGAATCTTAGGCAACATCAGCAACAAGAATCCAAGTGCATCTGCTTTTGTTACACTGGCTAATGATGAGAAATTACTCTTCTGCAAACTATCCATCCTTTCTGTAAATGTTGAAAATGTTTATGCACTTATTCAGCTTACTGCACCTGGCTTATTGAATAATGTACTGTTTTTATGTTTGCTTGTTTGTACCTGGTTTGTGACTAAAAAAGGTCAATAGACCAGCTTACCTACTTAGTTATTAAACTGTAAATAAATATTTTTGATAGTTACTCCAATGCATTTGTGTTTTACTTTAAACTGCTATCATTTTATTTTATTTATCCTTTGTTGATCAGATTAGTCCTGCTAGCTAGTAGCCTCTTTTCAGGGGATACACAAGCTGGCATTTATACTATTAGGGGAAAATTTGGTCAGGGTACTGGGGAACTTGCCCTACTCTTTTCAACAGATGCAGTGGGATCTTTTACATCCACATTAGCACTGAAAGGACAACACACTCAGGAGTGGAATACCCCCATTGTGCATTATTGGAATGTCAGCAATCCATAAATACCTGATGTAGGAAGAGAACTCACAATCTTCTGCGCCAAAGGCAAGTGTTATACCTTTTGCACCACTGAAACTTTAATACTCTGTCTTTAACCAGGCCATTGCTCTGAAAATGAACCTTTGTGATATAGAACACCAAGGTAGTAAACATAAACAGTGATACAAACAGATAGTACTTCATGTTCATGATTCAAAGCATGAGCTCTTCAGGAATTCAGTATAAAAGTGCCACTTTACTGTGCCCAGAAGTCCTCTCTTTATTCTCCCAAGATACCTGTTACGAAATGCATACACATAACTAAACCCAGGCTAGCATTATAAAATATATCACACATTTTCTTCTAATGTAGTTCTTTTATTTATTTACTTTTTAAATAAATAAGGCCTATCATACACAAGTTCCAAATTTCAAGGGTGACCTGGGAGCATGGGACTGGTTAAGTAACATTCTCAAAATTACGGAGAAAACAGTCTCAAATTCATGATGATCATATGAAGATTACACAAAATTCATTGTTACAACCCTCTGTACACTTTTTGCAAACTAAACACATGGGTGAGATGTAAGAATACACAAAGTATAGATAGAAAATTATGAAAACTAGTAGTTAATTTCTAACACCCTTTTCCACACACCAAAGTACTAACTGTTTCAGAGGTGTAATGCACTCATTCTAAGCAATAGTTCATTGTGCTTATTCTGGGGATTAAGTTTGATTTCTTACGTCACATTTAGTTACAGGTTATTGTGTAACTTGGGTTGATGTGAAGTAATGCCTTATTGCAATAATTAATACATTTCAGCTTCAAAGACAGTTATCAGAAGTAACAAAGAGCTGCTAAAATACAATCGTACTTTCTTTCTCAGCCATTCGGTCCCTAAACTTAATATTACATAGATAATTTCAGACTGTTTTTTTACAGTAAGCTAAATGTTTTTTACTTTTGCGTTCCTAGAATTTTTCATTAAAGTTACAGGCAACTAGTAAACAACCATACTCCCTTTCCTGATAATCAAAATCTAATTACAAAATACAGATCAAATGCAAATGATCCAGTTTTCCACAGGAAGTCTAGTGCATGATGATAGTGAGGTTACTGATTAAAAACATTAGTGGAGGATGTTATTAAACTTGAGATAAAGATGTTTTCATTATCAGGTAGGAACTGGCATGGATATAATGGAATGTTTTAAGTATTATATCACTGCATAGACATAAATAAAGCATAAACATAAATTATTTCAGTTCTAATTGGGCTCTTTTGTTAAGGAATTGCTTTTGGCATCCAGAATGTTATTTGGAAATGCTATAAGCTGTTAATATCCAGCAGATGGCGAAATTTACCTTTAAGAAATTTGAACTAGCTTTATGCCACAATACATGGGTATATGTGAACGTGTAAGTGTAAAATTATCTAAGGACAGTGTTGGAATTTTTTGAAATTATTAGTTTTGTGTTTGTTAACACATACTATACATACTATTACTATATGCCTTTCTGCACTGGCGCAATGAGCTAGGCACCTCAAGAAAAACAAATATAAGCAAAGTAGCATATATAAATGGACATATATATATATATATATATATATATATATATATATATATATATATATATATATATATATATATATAGTTTCACTTCACATTCTTGAAATGCTGAAATCTCTAATTTCAGCATTTTGAGACCATAAAGCCGAAACCATTATAACACCGAAACATCAAAAACCCGAAACCAGAAAACCGAACACACAGCATTAATTGCACCACACACAAACCACAACATCCACAACACAAAACAAACACAAACCAACAAAAGACCAAACACGCAAACATCTATACTTTAGAAAAGTAGGGGGGCAAGCCCCCCTGCACCCGCCCTACTTATATATACTAACTCCAAGATCACGCAAACAGTGACAAACAAAACACTCACACCCAGTCCACAGTCCCTCACACACACACACACACACACACACACACACACACACACACACACACACACACACACACACACACACATACACACATCACACATACACAAACAGCAACACATCCAACAATCACACACTCATACGTTTGCCTGGCTACCCTAACGCACACACAACTTAAAAACAAAGTGACACACACTCAAACTCCATCCAAAACCCTTAAAAACAGTCACTTACCTTACACTTCACAGAAACCCATACACCACATTCCCAAGTAAACACCACACGTCACCCATATCCAACAACATCCCAAGTAATCACCTCGCATCACATAACATAAAGCCATAACCACAAATTCGAGATATTTGAATTCGCGATTATGCACTTTCCACATTTTAAACTTTCTGCTTTATACTGTTGGGATGCTGAAATTCGAGATTTCAGCATTTCGGCAATATGAAGTGAAACCATATATATATATATATATATATATATATATATATATATATATATATATATATATATATATGTATATATATATATATATATATATATATATATATATATATATATATGTATATATATATTAATATATTACAAGATCAAAACTTTACCTAATCAAATAACTAAAGATCAATCTTGTAATACTGAAACCTGAAAATCTGGAATGGCCGATTTAACCCAGGGAAACACTTCCCTTGGCCATTATGTGGATTATGCTCTTTTCTACAATTTAGAGCGATCCCAGAGTTGATAAATTTAGTTGGGGGGTGTAGGGGACACAGCCTCCCCCCACATCGGGGATGTGGGGGGGAAGCCCCCTACTTGGTTTGGAATTTAAAGTTTTTTTTTTCATGTGGCCAAGGGAAGTGTTTCCCTGGGTTAAATCGGCCATTTGAGATTTTCAGGTTTTGATATTACAAGATCAATCTTTAGTTATTCGATTAACTAAAGTTTCGATCTTGTAATATAGACTCTCTCTCTCTCTCTCTCTATATATATATATATATATATATATATATGATTAATTTATAATGAAACTTTACATATATCAACAAATAAATCTTTCCAAGATACAATACTTAGCAAATGGTATGTACTATATATTATCTATTACAAAGGCATGGAGATCTATCACTTGTTTGTTTTTAATGTGTCTCTAAATATTGATGCAGTATTTTTCTGTAAATTTTAAAATAAACTGCATTCTATTTTAAGAAGTACTCTTAAGAAGTATGTGTGTGTATGTTTGTGTGTGTGTGTGTGTGTGTGTGTGTGTGTGTGTGTGCGTGTGTGTGTGTGTGTGTGTGTGTGTGTGGGTGTTGTGCGTGTGCAAGTGTGTACATGTGTGCGTGCATGTGTATATGTGTGTGTGTGTGGGGGGGTCAATAAAATGCATAACAGCTAGCCAACTAGTGCTGCCAACAGGTAGACTTTCTTACAAAAGGCTATGGGTTCTACTTCCATATGAAGTAGATGGATTGCTGACACCAGTGCAGCATAAGGGGGGTGCTGCACTCCCAGTGTGTCATATTTCTGATTCCCCATCTGCTTGAGTTGGCAGTAGCTCAAGTGGATGCAAAAGATCCCATGGCACCTAATGAAATGTGTAGGCGAAGTTCCCCAGTGGCCTGGCCGGATTTCCCTGAGAAGTATAAATACAGGTCTATTCCAGTTCATCGAAGGTTCATTTCCACGAACCTTCATTCATCAACCCTAATACAGTGAATGTTCACATCAGCAAAAGTTCACTTCAATGAACAACTTACCCAGGGAAAGGAAGGAGTTGCCCAGCATTCGACTGTCACACAAAGCACAGTATTTCAAACCCACCCATGTGGGGGGCTTCACCCTCCACACCCCCCCTAACTATATATATAAGCTCCGAGATTGCACTACAGTGGGCAAAAGGGCAAATTTCTTATGATGACCAATTCGCTCCTTTCCCAGGGTAAGTCATTTGTTGAAGTGAACATTCACTGATGTGAATGTTCTCTTTATTAGGGTTGATAAGTGAAGGTTCGCGGAAATGAACTTTCGACAAAGTGATATAGACCCATAAATACAACCTCAAGTCTCCCTTGAAATGAGGCTAAAAAGGGACTAACAAATCAATAAGGGATTAAAAAAACCAACTAATTGATCAGTGAAACCACTAACTAAGCTAACAAGTAACGTAAAGAAGCACACAAACTAACAAGTCTGTATTCTAAAAGAATTATACAGGTTCACTTAAACACAGGAATCCACAGAAATACTATTAAATTAGCTAACCATTTTTTAATTCTAGAGTTCATCAGCCCTTTGCCTGGAGATGACGTGTTTTTTACATTACAGAGTTCTGTTAGACATCAGTGGGAATATCCTGAATATACTAGAACACATATTAATTAGACTGATTGGAGGGTTGAGATGTTAAGACAAGGCAGACAAGATACACATTAATAGTCTTCTAGCCAGTATTATTTAAATGTAAACACTGCATCATGGAATGTAACTAGCTAACTACAAATAATAAAACAATATTAAGTTGAGCTGTTCAGCATTACAGAATCCAAAAGATATCTGAATGCTCTAATCAGAATGGGGCATAAACAAAGTCTTTATCAACAGGAAACATGTAGAAAACGAAGGACAACTGCAAAGATACTCCTTAATCAGTAAATGGCATATGTAACACCAGTAAATAATGTTTAATATGTTCAAATACGTAATATATTGCATTTTGTCTTATCTGTAAAACAGCTCCAATAACGTTCAGCAGTTATAGAAACACTGAGCAATACTATGTCAGCAGTCCTTTACTCCTCTTTAGTGAAGTTTCTAACCTTTGAAGCTAATAGTTGAATTTAGTTATTTTTAAAAGTCAGTATCTATATTTCAAAACTTGGCCTACATCCTGTCTGTACTCACTCAAAATGATCTACCCCACTTCACCATTTTACTACTGCTCAAATCAGTTTCTCTTTGCTTCATGCACACAAACACACACACACACACACACACACACACACACACACACACACACACAAAACATTCTTAATAAAACTCAAATCCAGTTTAGTAGCTGCAAATAACCTGTCTCCAGGATTTTTTAAAGTAAATCCTCATGCCGCCTATAGACTAATACTGTGATTATCCAATGTATCCTTAAAAAATTGCTCTCTTTTAAAAAAAGAAGGCAGCCATTATGCTACCTCACCACATGCATCATCTAACATGACATTGTTAGATGATTGCACTTGTCTTCTCATTCTCTGAAATGCTAAACTTAAAGGATTATGATTGGTTCTCTGATTGTAATCATACTGTTATGTTTTTGAGACTTGGATGCCAAGAAATTCACCTCGAGAGTGAAACTGGAGAGGTGAATCTTGGCACCCATATGGAGAACACATAACAAACGGTTAGGATTGGTGAAACCTGATCATAATTCTTTGTAGCACATGGAGTTTTACCTACTCCATGTAGTACAAGTTGAAAAGAAGTGCAAAGTGTTTATTGGCTTTAAAAGTCAGTGAAGTACTTAGAACTTTGTTTAAGAATTATGGGGTAGTTGACAATGAAGGAAGGTCAGGGACAGGTTTTAAATATTGTTCTAATCTACTTTCCAAGTATAATACTAACATTCCTCTCCTGCACGTTTTGGAAGAACAATAGCTACTCGTCTTAATTCTTACCAGTGTTATCTCTGCCTCATTTCTTAATTTTTCAAATGCATTTGACACCCCAACCCATCATCTCCAGTTAAATAGGCTTTTAACTTTGGGGTTGATTTATGACATCATCCAGTAGTTTTCAAAGTTATCTAGGTGTTAAAAACACATGCTAGAATATGTGAACACTCTTTGCCCATTAGACCACCTGTTCCTCTAAGCGTTCCTCAGGGTTCAGAGGCTGGCACCTTACTTTTGTATGCTTCCTTCATTAATGGTATACAGAGAATCTGTGGTCGTTCTATACTAGTATAGAATGCTGGAGAATTAACCTTGTTACGCTCTTCCACTTGTAAATGAAGCAATACATGTACCACAAATGCATGAATAAGAAATGTTTTTATCACAGGATAAACCAACCTTGTCTAGTCTAAATGATTACACTAAAGTTTGAGGACTAACCCTTGACAAATAAATTATTGCTGACCTTCATATAAAGATTTTTGTGTTAAGACAACAAGAGACTTGGGATGTAACATGAGGTTAAATTATTCTTTAAAGGGAATACTCAGTTATCCACCATGATAACAGTTTTGCTACCAGATACTCATTCTGCATATTCATGAACTAGTAAATTGTACTGGCACACAAGTTAGAGCAGAAAGACAACACAATACACCAGTTTGCCTCTAGTTACTCCTTTACAAATTAGGGCTGAAATGGGACATATGAAATCACTCCACTACCCTGGTCAGTAAATGCAGTCTGTTGACAATAACATCAACATTGATTAGTATTTATTCAGTGTAGCCATAATTACAGAATGTCTCTATGGAGTACTGAATTTCCTAAACAGATCAGTGGAAGTATTCTGCCTTCCCATTCAATTAAATTGTTTAATTCTAACCTCATTAAAGTACCCCATGACAAAAAAGATACAACAAACCTCTGTTTTTCATATTCACGTAGAAATTTGATCTTTAATATGTGACAAACACTTTGTGAATCCACCTTCAAAACAGCTTTAAAGTAAGTAATGCAATATAATTTACATTACATTAGAATAATGCGTTATTTTTTCATCTTTGCATCTTATTGAAATAATTTTTATTCTGAACTTGAATGTTTAGGCATCTGTTTCACATACACCTTCACTTTTCAGTCCTAGATTTCATCTTTCTTCCCTCCCTGAGACAGATATGTCTTACCCTGCCTGCCATTATGCGATTACGTCTCCTGCTTCATTCTTACCCTGCTTTGCTGTATTCTCACTGGCTTCCTTGTCTTGAGGTCTAACATAACCATTATTTCTCCCTACGGTTTCTGATATGGTACCTCCCACAGCTCTCCCAATCTTTCCTTCTGTTTCTTTCCTACACATAACGCCTCTTAACTTTTTCTCCTTTCTCTCCTTCCTCATTGCAATGAGTGCCCCCCTTTGTAATTACAAGTTTGAAATATATCTTACAGAACCTAGATTACTATTATTTGGTTAACTATTTTATTTCTGTGTTCCATTATTTTACACATTAGCTGGTCCTGTGACCATGATCTTAGTTTTAAAACAAAAAAGCATCGTGTAGTTTTATTTGGGAAACATGTTTTGTTCCACTCATTACCAAATAATGTACTACCCCCATTAAGGTCTATGTTTTTATTAAAGATAAAGATACTGTCATGAACAATGAACTGTACTTTGATTATCAGGGATGAGTATTAGTAAGGAATACTTTTTTAAATTGCCCAGTTAATTATCAGAAATACATTGTCTACTAGATGTCATATACCCTGTATTCTTTCTTTATTAGACCAGTTATTGAATATAACACACCATTTGGTATGTATCTCTTTAAACATATTACCCAACTTGAAAGACTACAACATTTTCAAATCAAAAGAATCAAACACTCAACTCTTTTATTTTCTCAGATAGACTTTTTTGCATACAGGTCTCTGCCATGCTTTCAGTGCTATACAAAGATTTTGTCTTACTAGATATGTTCTACCTCAGAGCACCGGTAATGTCAAGAATACTTAATCCAGAGTTCTAAACTTACATTGTAAAATAAGTAAGACTTATTAGAAGGACAGATTCATTATCCACAGGGCTCCTACCTTTGGAACACACTTCCCTTAAATGTTAAAAGATATAACACTTTGGCTTCTTTCAAGTTATATCTCGACAGTTGAAAAGACTCACAAAATTTGTTCTGACACTAGCACTATAGTCATTATCAAGAAGGGAAGTAAATATACCAGCTCTATTCCCAAAGGTACATGGATAGATTCTATGTGCTCATTTAGACACAATGGACATATGAACCTGAAAACATGATTAGATTTATTCATTTGGTATTACGTCTCAGTTATTCAATGTCCCCTTAAAGTAAATTGTATTACTTTTGCTCTTATTTGTGCTTAATGTGCATAAACATATCTGTATTGTGTATTTGAACCATACATTTTTATTATTTATTTATTTATTTATTTATTTACTTAATTTATTTTATTTTATTTTACATTTGTTGACCGGGATAGTCTGACTGGATATATGTCCATTTTTAGTGGAGGCTCGGGGAGAAAAGCTCCACATACCAAAAAGAGACAGTACATACATCACTGAGTGATAAACTCATGCAAACATGTTTAGAAAAATATTGACAAAGAATACAGGCAGATATCAATATACACAATGTGCAGACATTACATCTGATTGGCAAGGACGTATCAGAAAATGTGAACATAGAATGCAATCAGATCTCATAATTCAAGATGCTTAGACATTCAAATGTTAGGAGACATAGATACTTGGCTAAACAGCAGGATGGGTAGCAAGACATGTATTAGTGAAGTTGTTAGTCAGGTTTAGAACAAGAGCACAGCCAATGAGATGTCAGGTATTTTTTGAGTTCTCTTTTAAAAAGGGGTAGTGAGGTTTCCTTAGTAATGGTAGTAGGGACCAGATTCCAGATTTTACCAGTGGATTTGGCAAATATAGCATCACCTGCAGAGTTGTTGGATTTTTGGGTCAGTATAATTAGTTTATCAGCTGAGCATAATGGCCTGGGGGCACTATGGGGTTGAGAATATTTTTGAAGGCCGGGTGTTATCAGGTTGATGTAGTATTTTATGCTCTACTATAAGCTGATTGAACTGTAGAAGGGTAGGATACTCTAGCCATCCCAGTGCTTTGAGGTTCTGGCAATGGTGGGTCCTAAAAGCCATGCCAGTAGTGAATCTGGCTATATGATTGTAACATGCTGATAATTTGTTGAGATTGGTTTTGGATAGGTTAGTGAGAACAGGGGAGGCATACATAAGGCTAGAGAGGAGGTGTGATCTTGCAATAGCTACCCTAGCTAGGGGAGTGAGGAAAGGTTTGGCTCTGTACAGGGAGCCAAGTTTTTTGTTGATGGACTTAATAGTGTGATTGACATGTTTATCAAATTTAAGGTTGTTGTCTATTATTACTCCTAGAAGCTTTGTGTGGTCATCAGGGGAGATAATGGTGTCATTGCTAGATTTGATGTTGAAGGAAGCAGGAGAAATTCTATGGTTAGGGGAGAAAAGTAGTAGCTTGGTTTTGTTAGGATTTAGAAGCAGGCGGCGATTAGCTAGCCATGTTTCTACCGTGCTGAATGTGGTCTGGGTGAGGGTGAGGTGGAGCATATTAGCGTTGAGTCATCTGCATATTGGATGCAGGTGGCTCCTGGAATGGTAGTGTGCAGATCATTGATAAAGATAGAGAAAAGAGAGGAAGTTGGATGACAGCTTACTCTGCCATAAAACAGCCTGCTGTCTACCATTTAGGTAAGAGTGAAACCATTGTATTGCATGTTGGTCTAAACAGATGGTTTGTAGGGTATTGAGCAGTAGCTGATGGTTGACCATATCGAAAGCTTTTGATAGATCTAGGAAGAGTACTGAATATAATTTGTTGTTGCTACAATGATGACTGATGACATTAGAGAAAGATAGAAGAGCCGTGGTGGTACTGTGGAATGGCCTAAAGCCGTGCTGAGAGTTGGAAAGCTTTCCGTTTTGAATAAGAAAGTGCATGATTTGTTTGTGTATGCATCTTTCCATGATTTTAGCTAGTGGTGAAAGAATGGCTATAGATCTAAAGTTAGATAATTCTGTGGAACTTCCTCCTTTATGGAGAGGTATAATGTGATATTTTCCATATTGCTGGGATGGATTTTTCTGAGATGGATCTGTTGATCAGAATAGAAATGGGAAGTGCTATGGCATCAGCTGCTTTTTGAAGATATTCAGCTGGGAGGTGGTTGGCAGCTAGTGTAGTAGGTCTTAGCTTTTTGAGTAAGGCCTGGATCAGGTTGGTAGGTACAGTTTGAAAGGTAAAAGTGGGTTGGGTGCGGGGTGGATCAGGGCTAGATGTGCCAGAGCTGGTGTTTGTGTCCAATGGAGTGAGATGGGTAACAAGAGACTGGATAGTTTCAGTAAAGAAGGAGTTGAAGCTCTTTGCAATTTCTACAGGGGTTTTATCAAGGGCAGCTGATGGGGTAGGAGTGGCAGAATGGCCTGGGAGGAGAAGATTGTTAATATCAGCTGATATTTTTGTTGTAGGAGGGTGTAGTACATTTTTTTTTGTCTAGAACAACAGATTTTTTTTTGTCTGGTTCCTTAGCTGCCGGTATCTTACTTGGTCCATAGGGGCTTTGGTAACATGCCACCCGGCCCAGGCATTGTTTCTTAGTTTAATTTTGTTTTTTGTTTCTTTAGATAGCCATGGTGCAACTGTGGCTTTTACACAGATGGTACGGGTAGGAGCTTGGTGGTTAAGGATAGCCACAAATCTGGTATTGAAGTACTCAACTGCTTCTTGCAATGGGGTCATTTCAAGACATTCCAATTACATGCTTTGAGTTCATTTTGGAAATTATCAAGGTTAAAGCTCCTGACGTTTCTTATAGTTTTGTAGGTGAGCTGGTTGGGAATGTCGGCTTTGAGCCTAATAATATAGGTAAGGCAGTGATCACTTAGATCATCGGGTAATGTACGGTGGCTGTTAATAAGTATGCAATCAAGGATACTATCTTTGACTCTATTTTTGCTAAATCTGGTGGCAGTGGCAATGATCTGAGTAAACCCGTAGAGGTTTAAATGGGTAGAGGGAGGTTCAGAGGAAGAGGTGTTCCAGTCAATGTTAAAGTCCCCCAAGACAATGGTTTCCTGGGGATAGTTAGAAGCTAGCCAATGCAAGATATTTTCGAGAGTATTATCATTCTTGCTGGGTGATGAGAATTTCTGCATTGCTAAACTGGGGTGACTAAAATTATCAATTTTAATGCATCTCTTAAATATATATATATATATATATATATATAGAGATATATATATATTTATATATATGGAGTCTCTTCAGAAGACTGAAAAGTCACAATCTCAAATTTCATAAGACTGAAGCCCAAAATCCTGAAAACTCAAAATCTTGAAAACTCAAAATCCTGAATCCCAAAAGACTGAAAACACACAGAATACAAATAATGACAATATTCCAGTACAAGGACACTCACAAAAACATACAAGACAAAGCATAGCAGTTGTCACCAAGTATGAGCAGGGGGGCAAGCCCTCCTGCACCCCTCATGTGGGGGGGGTTGTGCCCCCACACCCTCCGTCCTACTTAAATATATCAACTACAAGATCGCACTCCACAGAAAAAAATGACAAACATACCATCACATGTTTCATGACTGCCTGTTGTAACCTTAGTAATGTTCCCTTTTAACTTGCAATACTACAACATAACTCATGATAGTGTAGTGAAGTGCAGTCTCAGAGTTGATATATTTAAGTAGCAGGGGGTATGGGGGGTGCAGCCCCCCACATGGGGGATGCAGGGGTGCTTGCCCCCCTGCTTATACTTGGTGGAAAGTAATATGGTCTGTGTTGTCTATAGTCAGTATATGTATTTTGTGTATTTTTAGTCATTTGGGATTCAGGATTTTGAGTTTTCAGGATTTTGGGCTTCAGTCTTATGAAATTTGAGATTGCGACTTTTCAGTCTTCTGAAGTGAGTCTATATATATATATATATATATATATATATATATATATATATATATATATATATGGATCTATCTTACTACATCGACAATTCAAAATAGCGACAAACGAATAATTTACCACCGAACCGAACATCGACATACATTTCACAGAAGATCGTCACAGTTCACAAACACTATCGCACATATAACACATATCATACCAACCAACAAACAAAACCCACATCCTCATCCAACACACACACACACACAACAACACCAAAAAAACAAACTAAAACACTACTATACAATATACATACATCCACACCCAAACCTAACCCTAACCCTACTCCCTAGGTCCACACTCACCTGACTACACCTAACCACTCCCTAACCAACCCACTCTTATCCCACCCCCTACCCCTTACCCCACACCAACATCACACACACTTCCCTCTCCACCTAGAACTCACCTAACACCTAACCCTAACTACACCCACCCAGAACACTTACCCCTACTTTACCACCACATCTGCCCCACTGGCCTCACTCTCACACACTCACCCACCCGCCTGCAGAACTAACTCACTTATCCCACCCCCTACTCGCGCCTATCCACACCGTCCACTACATCTTACCCACATCGTTATTTACTCGCGTTCTCAAAGCTTCAACACGTCTTCACCTACACATCCTTCTCCCATCGCAGTGTTCTTTGTGTCGGTTCTTCGCCGCACTTCTTCTTCCGGTTCGGTGATCTTGCGTTTAAGCTCTTAACCACGTTCGATGCTTATCGATAGACTCGCGTATGTTTTATTTGGTCGCCATATATATATATATATATATATATATATATATATATATATATATATATATATATATGGATGTACTTCTAAACATTGAAGTCCACAAAAAAGATTGGAAGAAAACAAAACATGTTTTTGCAGGAGGGCAATTCCGCCTGCAGCCCCTGCTAATTTTATACCAACTCTGATATTGCTCTACAGTGGGGAAAGGGCACTCTCTCCAGTCCCCACTGTGCACAGTCTTGCATGGAATTAATTCCAGCAGAAGTGATCAAATGAATTTCAATCACTTCTATCAGTGTTAAACACATTCAAGATTATGAACATTTGATGATATAGAGTGTTTCCATACACATATGGGCATATGTGTGTGTGGGTGTAAGTAGTTTCTTATGAACTGGCAATTTGTCAATTTACTTGTTTGTATTTTTTTCTATATATTCTTTGTGAGACAGCCACTGAAAATTGTTTACGCCTGGGAGCATTTTCAAGTTAGAAGACTAATTAAACTCCTTCTGCATTTACTTTGGCACTTAATGGAAATATGGCTAAAACAATCTCGTGGAACTATGGCTAAAACAAATCTCACATAAGAGGGAAATAAAATACCCAAAATATCATTCCTAAAAAATATACCATGCATTATGAATAATTCATGAATCAATAGATCACAAACAGGTGTGCAAAGAGTTAGCAAGTAACCTATAACAATATAACATAATAAACTAGCTTAAGAGACCATGAAACCTCTTGGGGGAAAAACTGAGTTGAAAACTGTGACTGCAAATTTAACTGAATTGGCCATTTAACCTATGAAATTATATTTTTATGTTATGTGTGCATTTTGTTTATTTCAGTTAGTTGTCCTAGAACACGAGTTTCTTTTTAGTCTTGCTCTAATTATAGTAAGTATAAACAGTAATTCCATCAGAGAGTAACAATAACAGTAGTAGATGACAGAGTACATTGAAAAAATAAGAGTTTTGGGCAAACCAACTAAGACATAATTATTTGCAGCTAAACAGTGACATAACACTTCTAATAAAAAATAATCTGAGGAACACTGTGTGAGCTCAGCTGTGTGCAATCCAATACTTGAAGAAGAGATTCATGAGAGTCATAATAGTCATAATATGTGTTGCTGTGTTGAACATGTTTTTACTTTTATTTTACTGGATTTCTTGAACAAAAAAGTAATGTCTGGGATTCACAGACAAGTGCTATGCACTTGAGCAGTGCTAATATTCAAAAGGTGAGTGCATGAAGTGCCACATAGCTAATCAGAGATGTATTGGGCAGGGGTAGTGCTTGCATACTGATCAAGGACAGCACAGGAAAAGAGAACTGCAATGGTAAAGGGTTGAGTAACACTATGTAACCATTATTATGCATGTGGTAGTGCCTACATACTGATCAACGATAGCACAGAAAAGCAGAACTGCAACAGTAAAGGGTTGAACAACACTAAATTACCATTATCAGGCATGAGGTAGTGCCTGCATACTGATCAAGAACAGCACAGGAAAGCAGAACTACAACAGTAATGGTATGAACAACGCTATGTTACCATTATCAGGCATTGGATAGTGCTTGCATACTGATGAAGGACAGCACAGGAAAGCAGAACTGCAATGGTAAAGGGTTGAACAATGCTATGCTGCCCAATGGTAGGATCAACACTACAACTGTGTGCATAATCAAACCAAATGATATAAACAGTAAGGGTGAGTCCCACACCTGTGCCATTGGTGACAGAATTACATTACAGTACCCCTTCTGAGGTGTGTAATCATAATTTAGATACCTTTTCCAGGATAATTCTTTTTATGTATAAGATGTGCTCTGGTTTCCTCCCACATTCCAAAGACATACAGTAGGTGGACTGGACACTCTAAATTGGCCATAGGTGTGAGTGTGTGTGTGTGTGTGTGTGTGTGTGTGTGTGTGTGTGTGTGTGTGTGTGTGTGTGGTAATACACCTCTGACAGGACTATACCTCCTGGCAGTGTGAACCTTGGCTCCAGATGATTGTCACTTTTGAAGTAACACCCTGATCTCATGTGCAAAATGGATGGGTGGATGCATTATAGACCTTTTCCTGCATGGTCAGAGGTTCTGCATTGAGGTCATCAACCAGGGCACTAAGACAAATTCACCACTACCAATAAGCAGGACCAGCCTTAGTGGTAGCCTATACAATAGGTTCAACACACTCCCATTACCTACTGCTCCTTCACTGCACATTCCTTGGTGCCCCACCACCACCAGCAGTTTCACCCATCCCCACAAAAACTAGATTACTATTTTTTTTTTCTTTTCTCACATTTTTTCTTCCTATACAGCTTTTGCTGCATCCTGCATCCTTTAAATACACACAAACTGGCAAAGACTTCATTGTAATAACTGCACAGGAATTAATTGATTTAAGAAAGAGTGTGGGAGCCATTTGGCCACTAGAAGCTGGGAGGCTAGTGATGTTTTGAGGTATATTTTACAGTGTTTTTAAAACAACTTTGTCATCTAACAATGCTGTGAGCAAAAAATCATGACAAAGGGAAGAAATCCAGCCTTTCTCTTTAACTGTGATTTTAACTTTATTTCTAGATCTTTTCCACACACTCACTGGTCAAAACTGCATTGTAATGGCTGTAGAGGAAAAATTAAAATATGCAATTAGTCCGGTTTCTTAATGCACCCCCGGAAGCCATTGTGTTACATATGTGTGCTTGGGTGCATTTTAGAACTTTTTCCCAACCTTTTAATATAATGATGATCTTAACAAAAATCATGAATAAGGAAAGTAGATGTGTCTTATTTTTTTTTTCCTTTCAAGAAAGAAATAAGTTATATCAAGACTTAATCAAATACCAGTTGACAATAAACTGAGAAGGAAAATGCTTATGAAGATGCATAAATCATATGTGAGAATAGTGCCTGCACCCCCCCCCCCCCAAGCTTGGATGAAAGAGAAGGCACAAATTGCTACAGTCATATTTCAAGTGAGTGCGATCAAATATACACAGCACATGCCTCCTTACACAACCTCAAAAGGACAGGTACCTTCTGGTTCTCCTCTGCTGTCAGAGTGAGATGAAACTGAAAGCACAAACAGAACACAGTAACATATTTCTACGTTACTGTCAGATGTGAATAAACAGCATGACTCCTTATCCCCACCTTTAAAAGAAAGCTACCTGTATATGTCTGATGGTTGATTGTAAAGAACGTGAAAACCATAATAACTGTAATGTATTCCAGTTTATTAATTTTTATTTTTATTTTTATTTATTTTACATTTGTTTACCAGGAAAGTCCGACTGGACACAGGTCCATTTATAGCTGAGGCCTGGGAAGAAAAGCTCCACAAACATAGTTAAACACAAGATACTAATAAAGCATATATACAACAGTAAAAGAATATTAACACAGAAACAAATAACATGGTTAAATATAGAGAAATGTAACATTTCAAATCAGCAGTATAGATTCCTAAAATTGAAGCAAATTAACAGTAGATATAATAGGAGTAGGCAGAAGTTTGGAGCGGATGAAAAGAGGGTTATGGTGTTATTTATTGTTGCTTCTAAATAGTATAATGCCTATAGACAAGCTATAGCAACCTTCTATACTGCATCTGAGGTTTATAAGGGAAGTTAAAGAAATAATTACCACACTGTTTCCAGCCATTATACAAGCTATATTGATGTTCTGAGAAAACATTGAAGTTTGATTTTGAAGAAAATTAAAGAAATAATGACCACACTATTCTTAGCCCCCCACAGAATGTATAGAGACTTGTGCATACCCCTTTGCAGGGCTAGTTTTAGAGTATATAGAGTTCAGGTGAGGCCGATACTAAGCCTGTGTTAAAATCCAACTATACAGCCTGATGTGTGGGGGATGCCAGACACCAGAAGCTCTAAAGGTCTGTATGCACTGTGATGCATGTTATGCCTTATTCTTGAAAGAAGAGTTATCAGCTCTTCTTTTTTTACTTCTATCCAGAACAGATACATATGTACACAGCGGATCTATATTACTTCAGTGAAAGGTCAGTTCAGCGAATGGCATTTTTGGTTCACTTACATCGAACATGCTATTTGTCAAACTGTTCATACTGTTCATACTGAGATCTTGGTACAGTGAGGATCAGGAAGTTTTCCCTTTCCCCACTGTATTACAATCTTGGAGTTGGTATATATAATTGAAAGGGGGTGTGTGTGGGGAGCAGCCCCCCACAAGAGCGGATTTGAATGAACAGCATTACTGATGAAATGGTGTTCACTGAACTGTCACTTCGTTGAAGTGATAGAGACTTGTGCACAGCAATATTGTGTGTTTACAGGTAAAAACCAGTGGTATTATTTTAAACACACACACACACACACACACACACACACACACACACACACACACACACACACACACACACACACGCACGCACACACACACACACACACACACACACACACACGTGTGCGTGCAAACACACAAACACACACGCATGCACGCACGCACGCACACACACACACACACACACACACACACACACACACACACACACACATATACACAACCTCCACACACACACACACACACACACACACACACACACACACACACACACGCCTTACATTAAAGTATTCCAAGCTACTTCACACAATTGCCTTAGTCCTGCAAAGTTAAATAATGGAAGATTTCAGTCAGTCATGTTCCTCCACAGGCAGCTCCAGTTATTATAGTTACCTTTGGCTGAGTACATTTCAGAAGCCTGACTCTTGTAAAATAAATAAATAAATATAAATAAATGAAATAAGGGGCAAACTGTATATACTTAAATACTTGTCAAACCCTTACAGCAAGAGTCAAGAAGAAAGACCCCAAATTGTGGACATATTTTAAAAATTGCTTTTATACACAGAGGAACCTGCAGCCTTTGATGGTTTACCAGAAAACTATAAGAACTGTACTTAGGTTTCCTTCAGTAGATTTTCTATATTGTACTGTACTGCACTGTTCTTACCAAATTAGTTTTTTTATTTGCATTAAATGTTTATAACACCTTACACCCTAGAATAGCTGGCTGTTCATTATCATGCATTTTCTGAAGGATATTACAGCCAGAATTTAAATGTCTGTCATTATTTTTGTGACTGCAGTGCAACACCGACAACTTACTATAAAATCATAAATTTTACAAGGAGCAGGCCAGCATGAGACAAACCCACCTGAGATAGTTAATAGGTATGAATATCTAGTTGCCTTCCAAGGTAAAAAAAAAAGACCTACTACAAACTGGACAATTCTGCATAGGTGCACCATGAACACAGCATTTTCTCTTTCGCTTTGACCCTTTGCAGACCTTCACAATGCTACCAGATATGTACATCCTTTGCTTTTACTGTTACTGCGCACTATCATTCAAATTTTTCAGGCATTCTGCTCAGTTTCACCCATCATGATCTAAACAACAAATCACAGAGACCTGTGATTTGCTGACATGATTGCAGGTGGGACCATGCAGAAATCACAGAACTTAAGGTGTCTCTTGTCACCCCTATAGTGCCTTTTTAGGCAGTGTTCCAAAGACCAAAATTCCACCATAACAGCTACAAACAAATGCAATCTGAGTGTCATGATGCTCAATGCTAGAAGTCTAAATCTCAAGATGCACTTGCTCGAAGCTCTCCTCAAAATGGAGAATGTTGACATTTGTGCTGTAATGGAGACCTGGTTTAAAGAGGCAGAAAGCACTCCTGAGCTGCCAGGCTACAACTCATTCCATTACCTTTTGGCCTCAGAATATGTCTGGAGGCCCCAAAGGCGGTGGTGTTTCCATATTCATAAAGGATACACTCACCTCTTGACTGGTAGCCCAGCATTATGCATCCGAGATACTTCAGGTACAACTAACATTGGGTAAGATGGCCATACAAGTCATAGCCTGCTACAGAACCCCAACCATGTCCTTAGACTCTCACTCCAAGTTCCTAAGCACCCCGGAATCTACCAAGGTCCAGCCTAATACTCTCATACTGGGTGACTTCAACTACCCTTTCCATCAACTGGGAAAATTAATCAAGTACCAATGTACAGGCCCAAAGCTTCCTGGAATTTATCAGTTCCAATGCCCTGGACCAGCTCATTCTGACCCCCACTAGAGGAAGCAACATCTTCGACCTTGTTGTCACCAACATGGGAGACCATTCCTCCACACATATAGTCAATTACTCCGTGGTTAAATCCGACCACAAACTGATCACCATGGAAATCTCCATCTCACCTACACCCCCGCTAAGGTGACCACCCTGAAAAACATCTCCAAAGCTGACTTTGGGCTCCTAAAAACAGAGGTGGCTAACTTCTTGGCACCCATGCCAATGGAAAATAGCTGCATGACTGACAAATCATATACAAATGCACGTACACAAATGCGTGGATCTTGCCATTCCAAATAGAACCAAGACACTCTCCTCCAAAAAAAGGAAGCCAATCTGGTGGGCCTCAGCTATCAATAAACTCTACAACAGAAGGAAGAAACTGTTGCAGAAAAAAAATGAAGTCACAAGACTGGAAAAACTCTCGTTAGAATCAATAAAAATTTGAGATCCCTTATCAAATACTCTAAAGTCAGCAATGAAGGCAGAATTGCGGCTGATACCAAAAACAACAACAAAGCCTTCTATAGCTATATCAAGAACCTCCAAGGCAATACCCAGATTTGCTCTGAGTTATTGCTCAATGGTACCTCCTATACTGAGCCAACATATATAGCCAACATACTGGCCAGCAGATTCAGTGCCAAATTTATCCCTGCACCCCAAAGACCCTATCACAATACCAGAAGAAAGCCTGGTACCTACCATTTCTTTGGCTCAGGTAAAAGCTGCATTGTCCAAAGCCAAGAATACAGCATCCATGGGACCTGATAATATCCCTGGCTGCATCCTACATGAGCTACAAAATGAACTGGCACCTCACCTTTGTACCCTGTTTAATCACAGCCTTACCTCAGGCTTTGTCCCAAATGAATGGTGCACTGCTGCAGTCATTCCTCTCCATAAAGGGGGAGCAACTACAGACCATGGGAACTATCACCCCATTAGCCTGATGAGTCTGGTATGCAAAGCTATGGAGTGCATCATCATGGACCTGCTTAACAAAGATATAGGCAATCACCAAACTTTTGACCCCACACAGTTTGGCTTTGTCAATGGGAGATCCTGCCTGCTGAACCTGGTTGACTTCTTCGAGGCAGTCACCAAGGCTGTGGATGAGGGCAAGGCAGTGCATACAGCCTATCTCATCCTGGCCAAGGCCTTTGATACTATTCCCCACTTGGGTATCATTGATAAACTCACCAAACTAGGCATCAATCCTTATATCACTAGGTGGGTTGCAAATTGGCTCACAGACAGGGCCTACAGAATGAAAGGAGCAAATTCCAAGTCAGACTGTCAACCAATCAACAGTGGAGTCCCATAGGGCTCACTCCTGGGTCCTCACCTGTTTGGCATCCACTTCTCAGAAGTCCAGGCCAACACAGAGCGACTCTGGATGACTACGTTCGCTGATGACTGCAAGCTAAGAATCATTATTAACTCCCCAAGTGATGCAGACATTCTACAAAAGGGCATCTCTGAGACTAATGACTGGTATTGGAACCATGACCTTAAGCGTAATGCCATAAAAATGCATTATCATTCCCTCAGGAAAAAACTCAGTCCCCATGAATTATCACGTCAATGGGACCTCACTAAACAATGAAGGGGCCATAAGAGATCTGGGCACCCATATCGACAGCCACCTCACCTTCAACAACCACATTGCCACTGTGGTCAGAAAGTCCTTCTATGTGGCATATCTTATAACCAAATGTTTCACATTCAGGAAGAAAGAGGTCACCATCCCTCTCTACTCATCCCTCATTAGACCAATCCTCGAATATAATGTTCCATTTGGCATGTACCTGACCAAACACCTACAACAGCTGGAGGGGCCACATAAGTACCTCATAAAAAGGATTTTAGGCCTTAAACACATGTCCTACATGAACAGACTCAAAAAACGTCAGCTGTTCTCAGTCTCTTATTATCTACTTCCAACCCAGCTTGTGATGCCTGTGCACTGGCCCAGCAATCAAAGAGCCTCAATCCTCACCATTAACACCATTGAGGGGTATCTATATAGGGAAAGGTTAATAAATACACACACAGTAATGTACAATTTCCCTTAAGAGCTTACAGAGATCACAGTCAGTCTGGGGCTGGTTTCTCCCTTTCTCTCCAGGTCTCCAATAAGACTCCCCACTGGCACAGCTATAGGGTCCAGATCTCAGCCTAATGTGCAAGCTAAAACCTCCAGCACCCTCTCTGTCCAAACAGTGCTTCATGTCCCTACCCTAGTAGCTGATACACACACTTTGAGATAAGAGTTTATACAACCACACAGACACTTATGGGGAAGGCTGGCCCAGGTTTTCCAGCTGTACTCCTTTTGTCCAGATTATACTGTATAAATCACTGCCACCACCAGCTAATATTTATCAGCTACTCAAAGGCTCTTATGAAAGGAGTGTCTAATTATTTCTGTGCAATATTATTATCCAAATGGTAAGTGTAACCAAACAGTGAAGACTTATTTGTAGTGACTTCTTACAGTAATGCTATATACATGCAATGTACTCTTAGAGTTCAAATTATCTCTACACAAAACAGCCACAGTTGAAAGGTTTAAAATATTTAATAATAAATAATAAAAACACAAGACAATACTTCTTACTACACAGTGCAAATCAAAAGTTCAGAGATCACAGAGAAATGTTTAAAATAATACTGTAGAAAAGTTCTGACATCACAGAAAAACAAACTGGTCTAATCATTCTATTTCCTAGCTATATCTAAGAGAAAACACTAAAGTCTAAGATCCTACTTACATATAGATACAGACAGTGCTGGTGATGTGGGATGTTCAAAAGACAAATACTCTAATGCTCTCATTCTTTCTGTCCTTAAATTAATAACACAGTACCACTGATTCATTTCAGATTACATCATTTCTTTCTGGTTCTCAGGCTAACAGAGTCTCAGAGGTTAATGGCCCTTTTGATCTTGCAGCTGGTCAGGAACCAGAGCAATAAAAGAAATTATACATTCAAATTCTAGCCATTAGCTCTGGCCTCAAAACAGTAGGCAGAATTCCTTCATCCAGACATAATCATGGGAGGTTTCATCATGTTAACATGTACAATTTGTGCCCTGCCATCTGCCCCTAGCAGTTCCACCATGTAGTTAACATCACTTTACCTTTCTTACCACCTTGTGGGTCCCCCCCAAGCTGCTCAGATTGTTGTTGTGAATAATAATAGGAACCACCACTGCCTGCTGCTGCACAGCATACTCTCTCATTCCTCTCTCTCCTGCCATACCCACCACCTTTTTCTTTCTTTTTGGGCTCCTCACAGGTTGGGCCAAGCCAATGTAGTTCCTGAGCCTTGTCTTGTGTTTAGACATACACACAACAGACTCTTGTCTACATCACCCTTCCCTCACATCTCTACCCAAATATCTAGAAATCCCCATCATAGGATGGACTTGATTGTAGAGTTAAACCTCTCAACAAGACCATTAGTCTGGGGATGGTAGAGGGGTGGTCTTCATGTGCTTGATGCCACTGTACTTCCACAGACAAGTCATAAGTCTGACATGAAATTGGCACCTCTCTCAGTCAGTATTTCTTTTGGGAAAACTACTCTGCTGAAAATCTCTAACAAAGCATTTGCCAACTTTTCTGCCTCAATGGAGGACACTGCCATAGGGTATCATGTAGCATAATGCACGACCACTAGGATATACTTTTTCCCTGTGGAATGTGGGGCACTCAGAGGCCCCACAGTGTCAATAGCTTCCTTCTAAAATGGCTCCTCAATCACAGGCAAAGGCATCAAAGGAGCTCTCATCTTGTCTCCTGCCCTGCCTACCTTTTGGCACTGCTCACAGGTCCTGCAGTACCCTGTTACATCTCTGGAAATTCCCGGCCAATAGAAATCCTGCATAATATGTCTCTTTGTACATTTTACACCCATATGACCTGCAAAGGGAAAATCATGGGCTATGGCTAGAAGTGCCAGACAGTAGGCTCTAGGCACTACCAACTGCTGTACACCCTCACCTTCTAGCTCTCCCTCAGGGGTCCACTCTCTATACAGTAACCCTTTGTCCCAGTATACAGAATCCCCCTTCCCTTGAGAATCAGGTGCCTTACTAGGTAACTGCTTCAGGCCTTGTAATGTAGCATCTGAGAGCTGAGCCTGTTTCAACTCTGTCTTTGTAACCCTTCCCAGCTCCCTTTCCACAGGAATTCTGGCATCCTCTGACAGTGGTGCCTCACTGTCAGCCTGGGTACTACTACTCACATCTACCTTTGCAGTCAGTCTGTCCACCTTTGCAGTCACTCTGTCCAAGGGAACAGCAGTACCCACAAGCAGCTGTGGCTCACCTTCAGTCTCACTGCTACAGTGTAGCTTCCTCCCTCAAGTAACCACCTCACCAATCTTGGCTGCAGGTATGCAGTCTGTCTGCAGCTCCCACTGGTCTACCAGACCCACATGCTTGTCTTCTAGCCTGACTGCGTGTAGCTGCATAAGCACATGATATTGCCTCATTCAAATCCTTCTCTATCAGGACATCTGCAGGATGGTAGTTCGGTACCCTGGTTGTCTCAAGACAACCTACTATTGGCATTTTGTCTTTCCCACTTACTGGCTCTCTGACCTTTTGTTCTCCATCTTGCCTCCATGGACAGTGGTATGCCACATGGCACCACAGGTTGCATTCAAACCATTTAACCCTAGAACCTAGACGTGTACCTGGACTAGTAGCTTCCCCTGCTACTGGCAGATTCTGTTGGGGCAGTCTGTGCTGCCCACCATGGGTTCCTTTAGACCCATGTTCAGAACTGGGGGTCCCTTTCCTGTGTAGGGATGCCATGCTTGCTAGGAATAAGTCTCCCTGCTTCCCCAACTCATCTGAAGTAGCACATTGTGCATCAGCTAACCAGATCCTCATGTCCACAGGCAAAGTGCTAAGGGCTTATTCCCTCACCAAAAGGTCTGCCAGCCCTTTAAAGGTGGTGACCTGACATCCACTCACCCACCTATGAAAACAAGTGCTCAGTTCAGCAACATATTCACACACACTTTCATCTGCCTTGCGTGTATGCTCATGAAACCTTTTCTTATACTTTTCAGGTGTTAGCTTAAAACATTCTAACAAGTGATTTTTAACAGCAGTATAATCAAAATATTCACAATCAGCAAGTTTAGACAACACAGTTACAGTTTTACCATGGAGTAAGGGGGTCAGGAACCGTACCCAGAGCCTTTGGTCAACATCATACTGTTTACATACCCTCTCCAACATATGAATTAAACTATCAAAATTATCCTCCTCTTTAAACTGCAGAAAAACTTTACTGACGTTTTGTGCTTCCGAGGTCCAGTTATCCCCTCCCCCATTACCTCCATGACTCTGACAAAGAATCAGCATCTCCTTTTCATGCTGCCTCTGCCTCTCCTTTTCCTCAGCTTTCAGGCGTAGCAGTTTTTTATTCTCCTTAGCCTGCATACATCGCAGTTTCTCCTTGTCCTGACTCTCTAGACACCTCAGTCTCTCAGCTGCTACTAGTGCCAAATGCCTGGCCTCCAACTCAAGTCTCTTTAGCTCCAGATGGATTTTTAAGTCATCTGCAGAAAGGTTGAGCTGTCCATTCTCTGAGGGTAGAACATTTCCACTGCCAGTCTGATCGTAACTCCTGGTTGCTGTTTTCTGATGCAGCTGTGACCAAAGCTGCAATCATGTCTGCCTTAGTCATGTTTCCATGCACCAGTCCCCAAGGCGAGCACATCTCAGCCAACTGGCTCCTTGTCAGCTTTCTGTACTCCTCTGTTGACATGCTGCCTGCTCTCCCTGACTAACTAAGCTAACAAAAGAAATAAAACAATTGTGGTCTGAACTCTGAGTATTCACTGCATGGCTGATTTAGAGTACAAAACACCTTCAGTGATCACTGTACACAAGCTACAGGAATTCACTCTACCCACACCACTACAAGCTAACTAGTATTTGCCAACCAATTAATACATGGTGTGGATATCCCACCACTGCCAAACAATTAATTTGTGATGCCCATGCACTGGCTCAGCAATCAAGGAGCCTCAGTCCTCACCACTAACACCAGTGAGGGGCATCCATATAGGGAAAGAATAATAAATACACACACAGTAAAGTACAATTTCCCTTAAGAGCTCACAGAGATCACAGTCAGTCTGGGGTTGGTTTCTTCCTTTCTCTCCAGGTCCCCAATAAGACTCCCCACTGGCACAGATATAGGGTCCAGATCTCAGCCTAGTGGGCAAGCTAAAACATCTAGCACCCTCTCTGTCCAACTAGTGCTTCATGTCCCTACCCAAGTAGTTGACACACACACACTTTGAGATAAGAGTTTATACAACCACACAGACACTCTTGGGGAAGGCTGGCACATGTTCTCCTGCTGTACCCCTTTTACCCAGACTATATGGCAGAAATCACTGCCACCACCCAGCTGATATTTATCAGCTACTCAACGGCCCTTATGAAAGGGGTGTCCAATTATTACTGTGCAATATTATTATCCAAATGGTAAGTGTGACCAAACAGTCAAGACTTATTTGGAGTGACTTGGTATAGTATCACTATATACATGCAATGTACTCTTAGAACTCAAATTATCTCTACACAAAACAGCTACAGTTGAAAGGTTTAACAATATTTAATAATAAATAAAACACAAGACAATACTTCTTACTACACAGTGCGTCAAGAGTTCAGAGATCACAGAGAAATGTTTAAAATAATACCATAGAAAAGTTCTGACATCATAGAAAAACAAACTAGTCTAATTTTCCTATTTCCTAGCTATATCTAAGAGAAAACACTAAAGTCTAAGATCCTACTTACATATAGATACAGGCAGTGCTGGTGATGTTGGATGTTCTCAAGACAAATGCTCAAATGCTCTCATTCTTTCTGTCCTTAAATTGATAACACAGTACCACTGATTCATTTCAGATTACATCATTTCTTTCTGGTTCCCAGGCTAACAGACTCTCAGAGGTTAATGGCCCTTTTGATCCTGCAAGCTGGTCAGGAACCAGAGCAATAAAAGAAATTATACGTGCAAATTCTAGCCATTAACTCTGGGCTCAAAACAATAGGCAGAATTCCTTCATCCAGACATATCAGCTCAGAGTTTTGACATCAAAGAATTGACTTGTCAGCTTTGTTACAGCAGAGTGCACTGTTGTTCCATTTTTGCAGTTCCACATTTAACACCATTTTTTCCCATTTAAGAGAACAAGCCTGTGGTTGATACTAATATTTACAAATGACAGAATTATACAAATTTCTATCTGGCTAGGCTGGTAGCCTTCAACTATCTTCACTCATCCCGGAGAATTCAAGCTAGTTTTTCAAGTGACCGTTGAGAAACGTTGCTTGAGAGGGTTAGGTCAATCTGAGTAGACCTTGCCCCATTCCCTGTCTTGACAGCCCATCTGTGTTGACATTGCTAATCCCACTGTAGTGCTGCACTGATATATATGCTTGCAACCCTAGGCTCCATCTTATCAACTTGGCATTTTGTTGACTGGCTCTGTGTAACCATGTTAGAGGGTTGTGATCTGTCACTACAGTGAACTTTCTTCCATACAGATAAGGCTGACGTTTCTGCAATGCCCATACTATGGCTAGACATTCCTTTTTTACAGCTGTATGGAATCCTCCCTGGGTTGGAGACTATGACTGAGATAAACCACTGGGTGCTCTTCTCTCTCTGAAGAAATCTGGCTAAGTACAACCCCCACCCCATGGTTCAAAAGATCCACCTGCACAACAAATTCTTTGCTGTAATCTGGACTGGCAAACACAGGAGTTCCTCCCAAAGTTTCTTTAAGCTTCTGGAATGCCTGCTCACATACTGTGGTCCACACTGCCTTATCTTGCCTGTTCTTCCTTGTCAGGTCTGTCAGGGGAGCAGCTATGGTTCTATAACTGGGGACAAACTTTCTGTAGTACTGTGCTGTCCCTAAGAATGCCTTCACCTGCTTCTTGGTAACAGGTGCAGACCATGCCTGAATGGCTTCTACTTTGGCAGGTTCTGGCCTGATCTTACCACTCCCTACTTTATGCCCCAGGTAGGTGACTTCTGCCATTCCCTGGGCTTAATGGTCAACCCTGCCCTCTGTAGTCTGCCCAGCACCTCACTGACATGTTGAAGGTGCTCTTGCCAGGAATGGCTGTAGATGGCACTATCATCTAGGTAAGCAAGGGCAAACCCTCCTGCTCCTGCTAGGATATGATCTACCAGCCTCTGGAAAGTTGCTGGGGCATTTTTCATCCCAAAGGGCATCTTTGTGAACTCATACAAGCCAAAAGAAGTCTCAAAAGCTGACCTCTCCCTAGCACTGGGAGTCAAGGACACCTGCCAGTAACCCTTGGTAAGATCAATGGTTGTAAGATACTTAGCCCCACCCACCTGCTCTAGGGCCTTGTCTGTCCTAGGCATGGCGTAAGCATCTGACTCTGTGTGACTATTTAATTTCCTGTAGTCCACACTGAAACTCATGCTGCCATCCTTCTTTGGCACCAGCCCCACTGGGGAAGCCCAGGGACTGTTGGACTCTTGAATTACCCCTAGTTCCAACATTTCCTGTGTCTCCTCCCACAGAGTCTGTTTGACTCTCTCAGGCACCCTATAATTGGCCTGCCTAATAGGCCTTTGTGGTCCTTTATCCACCTGCTGCTCCCAGTGAACATGTCCCCAAACTGCTGTAACATGGCTTGGATTTCTCGCACCTGTGTAGGAGATAGCTGCTGGGACATTGTTATGCCTTCCATTGAGGTATTAGTCCAAACCTTACTGAGGAGATCAGTCACCAGATCTCCCTCAGCACTAGATCTCCCTCAGACTCCTCCTGCAAATACTCAGCACAAGGGCCTCCTTACCATGGTAAGGTTTCATCATGTTAACATGGTACAATCTGTGCACCTGCCTCCTGCCTAGCAGTTCCACCTTGTATTTAACATCACTTACCTTTCCTACCACCCTGTAGGGTTCTTCCCAAATTACTTGCAGCTTGTTGTGTATGAAAGGAATAAAAACCATTACCTGCTGTCGTGGTGGTGCTGCGGTAGCGTTGTCGCCTCATAGTAAGACGTTGCCCTGTTGGATTCTCAGCTAGAGCATCTTCTGTGTGGAGACATGTGTGAATGGGCGTATCTTCGTTGAAGGTTGTGCATCAGGGCCGGCAACTCAGCACGTAAAAATCTACTGCCAATCATTAGCGGACCGGAGTTCTGCTGTGGCAACCCCTAACCGGTAAAAGCCGAAAGACACACCAACAATCTGCTGCCCCACAGTATACTCTCTAGTTCAAGAATTCCTGTCATACCACACCTTTTTCTGTTGTTGGGCTTCTGCCAGGTTCTGCTGGGCCAAGCCCATGAGTTACCTGAGCCTTGTCCTGAGATTTAGGACATATGCCACAACAAACTCCTTGTGAGGTTCACACTCACCTTCCCACTCATCTCGAATTAAATCTAGAGGTCCCCTCACCCTATGCCCATACAGCAACTCAAAGGGTGAAAACCTTGTGGATTCCTGGGGGAACCTCTCTGTAAGCAAATAACAAATGGGGCAAATATTCATCCCACTCCCTCTTAAACTGGTCTGTAAATGCCCGTAGCATGGACATGATTGTAGCATTTAACCTCTCAACAAGACCATTAGTCTGGGGATGGTAGGGGGTGTGCTTCATGTGCTTCACCCCACAGTACTTCCACAGAGAAGTCAGCAGGTCTGACATGAGATTAGTACCTCTGTCAGTCAGTACTTTTTTGGGGAAACCTACCCTGTTGAAAATCTCTAACAAAGCATTTGCCACCTTTTCTGCCTCAATGGAGGACAGAGCCACTGCCTCAGTGTATCGTGTAGCATAATCCACTACCACTAAGATATACTTTTTCCCTGTGGAACTTGGGGTACTCAGAGGCCCCACAATGTCCATAGCTACCCTCTGAAATGGCTTCTCAATCACAGGCAAAGGCATCAAATGAGCTCTCACCTTGTCTCCTCCATTGAGTGCCTTTTGGCACTGTTCACAGGTCCTGCAGTACCCTGTTACATCTCTGGAAATTCCAGGCCAATAGAAGTTCTGCATAATATGTCTCTTTGTACATTTTACACCCATATGACCTGCAAGGGGAATATCATGGGGTATGGCTAGAAGTGTCAGATGGTAGGTTCTCGACACTACTAACTGCTGTACCCCCTCATCTTCTAGCCCTCCCTCAGGGGTCCACTCTTTATACAGTAACCCTTTGTCCCAGTATACAGAATCCCACTTCCCTTGAGAATTTGTTACAGCAGAGTGCACTGTTGTTACATTTTTGCAGTTCCACATTTAACACCATTTTACAAATGAGAGAATTATCTACAAAATTCTATCTGGCTGGGCTGGCAGCCTTCACCTATCTTCACACAGCCCTACTGGAAATGCTACACCTAAAGACATCCCAATACCTTTGCTCCACATACTCCAGAGATCACAACCTCATTACCACAATCAACAGAACATGCTGGAGGGATAGGTTCATCTCCCAAAGACTGCCCATACTCTGGAATAAGCTTCCCATTCATGTCAAGCAGAGCACCTCACTGGGTCTCTTCAAGAGAAATCTTGATGTGTGAATGGGTAACAGAAACTTCACCTCAGGGATTACTCCAGTTGCCCTACTGGGTAGAGACACTGTGAACTAACATTGGGTTGCACGGTGCCAGGGCAATTTCTTTGTGCTAGGCTTGTAAAGGCTCCAAGTCCATTAGCCTAGTACACACCTATGAACCTATGAACCCTGTGGGTCACTGCAGCTGTGGCTGTTTTATAAATATGTACAGAGGATCTAATTAAAGCCTTATAGAGAATGAGGGTCTGGTGATTGGTAGTGTACCAGTTTTGAGTTTGGTGATTGATAGCATACCAAATGTGGGTCTGTTGATAGATAACATACCAGATATGACTGTGTAGTTCCAGTGGGCGGCTTCAACACTCACATCTGAAATGATGGTTATACTGGGAGTGGTATGATGAGGAAGGACGGCTTATCTAAGCTAAACCTGGGTGGGGAATTATTTTTCTGCTTTTGTACTAGTCATGGATTATCTATAACAAACACCATGTTTGAGTACAAGTCTACTCATACAATGGTCTGGCTGCAGAGCACCCTGGGGCCAAAGGCTGATGATCAGCCTTGTAGCCATGTCATCAAATCTTTGGCTTTATGTAGTGCCCGTGGATGTTTGGATCAAGAAAGGAAATGAACCGTCAATTGATCACCATTTTGATAGACAGATACAGCATCACGTGAAAGTACCTAAAATAGCATGGGATGAGTTTGACTCATATTTCCTGGAAGAATTACTTCCAGCTACCCAGGAACATCAGGACATGGAGGCCAAACAGCTGCATGCATTCTCAATTATACAGAAATACAAGGATGGTGAAAACAAATTATTATCTATATGTGTATATATTTGTCTATGTATCTATCTGTTTGTCAGTCTATCTATCTATCTATCTAGCTAGCTAGCTATCTATCTATCTATCCATCTATGTATCTATCTATCTATCTATCTAGCTATATGTCTATCTATCTATCTATCTATCTATCTATCTATCTATCTATCTATCTATCTAATCTATCTATCTGTCTATCTAATCTGTTTTGCCTGATTCAGCATTTACTAAGTTTTCTTAGAAGTGTATTACAGCATTTAAAGCAAACCAAAGAACATAATTTGCTTAGGAGAAATGAGTGACCGTTGCTTCCTTGGCAAGGCACCACAATTTCCACATTTTGTTTCTATTTTATTTATTCTTTTTTGACCAAGTTAGACCCACAGGCTAGTGACATCTTTTCAAGGGAGACCCAGGGACTAATTTATACTAATGGGGGAAATTTGGCCAGGGCATCAGGGAGCTTCTACTCTTTTTGATAGGTACTACGGGATTGTTTGCATTCACCTGAGCTATTTTCAACTCAGTAAGACATGGCCTTGGTTTAATGTCTCATCTGAACGATGACAAACTCAAGAGTACAGCATCCGCTGTGCTGCACTGCAGTGTCAATAATGGAAATTAATCCACGCACTTGGAGTGGGAATAAAACCTACAACCTTCTGAGCTTCCAATACCAAAGGCAAGTGCGCTATCTGATGATCCACTGACAATGACTAATAATAGCAGGCACTGTATATTTATTTATTTATTTTCAGTTTTTCACTACCTTTCTTGGTCATAAATATTTTGTATTCTGACTGGTTCCACTCATTCCTTTATCTCTTTTCTAACAGAAGTACAAAAAGTCATTGTCCAGATAAGTGGCTTGTTCCGAGGGTAACCAGTAAAGAAAAAAAGCCATACACACAGAGCAACTAGAGACTAAAGTAGGTAGTATGTCATTTCATAATTGCATGCTGCATTTCCTCAGTTTAGTATTATATTGCAGATAACAAGATTATTGCAGTAAGGATTGATATAATAAGGCCATTTTATATGTGTGATTCAGTATAAAAGGAAGAACCTTTGTGTTTATTAAATAAACTAAGTTGATGCACTACGATGAGCAAGTCTTGTACTAGGGCAAGCAGAAAACAATGTTAGAATAGACTGGGTCAGTGCCTCAAACATCCATTTATAGGTATGAAGTCATTGCAGTGGCACAATGGGCAAACACCAAAAATACAATCACAACAAAATTAAAAAATAAATAAAAAAAAAAAATCAAGATTTTTGATGACAAGAATATTCTTCTTTACAAGAGTGGGGAAACCCAGAAACCCTAAACTACAGATTTGTCAAACTGATCTCAGCTTTAAGGTAAATTCTGCAATCAGTAATAATGGAATGGATTTCAGAACATCTTAAAATCTACATGCACCCTCTCCCAAAAATGCAGATTCCCAATTGGAAGACCTTGCTAAAGAAATTAAAGTTAAACATATGCTGCCTAAAGACAAAGAATAACTCAGTTTGCTATTCCTTTCAGTCAATATCTTTATTCCTTGGCATAGGTCTTGTCATTCTGTTGTGACAAATTCAGTCCTGACATAAATGAACATTTTCTACTAGCCTCTGGGTAGAATTACTTGACATACAGTTTCCTCCCACATTCCAAAGATATGGAATAGGTGTGAGTGTGTGGTGTGGAAAAACTATCACGGCAGGGTCAGCCACCTGACAGTTGAAACCTTGGTTCTAGATAATCGCCATTGTTGATGTGATACCTGACTCCATGTGTAAAAATGGGAAAAGGGGTTGTGGATGGATGAATGGATAAGAATCATTTGTTATTAAACACAAAATCTCTTCACAGTGATGTAACAGCACAAACAGAAGTATTTAATACATAGAGTTTACCTTGTTAAATGACATTTATAAGAACTTTATTTAGCTAATTTACAAAAACAACTTCTAAGACAATTCATTGCTAATCCATTTAGGTTATAAAGTGTCAAACATTAATAGAAGTATATATATTTTTAAATGTACTTGCAGCTGTTTTTTCTTCATTTCTTGCAAATTGCTCTGTATTGAAATTTTGTGCATGACAGCAAAAGTAAGTTGCTTAGCGTTACTACTGTGACATTCTATAAATGCTCCACCAGAGGGCTTTTCATTTGTTTCATATATCCTTAAGTGCTCAGATACCCTTAAATGAGTCTGCTAAGAAGCGTCTCCTATGTTTCTTTAGCGAAGAAGATAAAGGCATCTTGGACAATATACTACTCTAACTGAGTTACGAGAGAACTGTGTATGTAGCCTAAAATTTGTTAACATTAATTTCATGCAAAGAAACCCAGCGATGAGATCAATTACAGAAAAGCCCTCACACTTCAACATTTCTGCTTTTGTCATTCCTTACTTAAGCTTTAACCCTTTTGACACTAGAGTCTTAGCAAGATTACAGATATTTCTATATAAGAACCATATTTGAAAGGAGAGAATTATATGTTTACTCTAATATAATATTTCAAATGATGTGCAGTTATCTGTCAATAAGAAAATACACTATCCAAGAGGTTGTGATCCAGGCAGCCGTGAGTGTGGTCTGTGCTCTCACTGGTATCCTGGCAATGCAAGCATTTTCATTTCTATTTTCTAACTCTGCCCCTAGTGATAATGAGAACACTTTCCTTATAGCAAGGGCAGGCTAAGCCCCTCTGATTGTGCTTCTCCACACTCACTGACAAAGACTACCATCTCCAGCTTTGGTGGTCATTATCGTATCTTGTCTGCATCGGCTCCCCACACTGTGAGGAACTCCCACTCTCCTTTGGAGTCTGTTAATGGAGTACTGGCTCAAGCAGGGTGGGAACCAGCATCCCCCTTCAGAATGGACGTACCCCATCCTTCCTGACAGCACTGTGAAACACCAAACCACCATCAAACTTGAGTCATGTGGGCCATAGTCATGACTTTTCCCAATGCGAGCAGTGCAGGCTTATTATCAACTTTCATACTCTTATTTGACAAGGTAACCAGGTCACTATATTTGACAGGAGCAATGTAGATGGCCTAGTTAAACTTTAGCAAGGAATAGGACACAGATCAGGTACTATATAAAATGGTAAAGCATTAACTGGAAAGACTTGGAGTGTTTCATGGGATGATAGCATGGATACGCAGGCAATAAGTTGCAGACAATTACTGTATAAGGAGTTCACTTTGGCTAGTCTATTTCATTGTTTTTATAAAGGTAAAATGGAGAGACTGCTTGTTTACTGATGCCAAAAGGCTACATAATAAAGGCGGCACAACAGAAGATGAAGTAACGAAGAAAAAAAAGCTCATAAATGTGTAAGAAATGTTGAGAAGCATAAGAGCCTGAAATCCATTGCAAAATAAATTTCATTCAAGAAGCAGAAATAACAACACAGTTAGGGAGAGCAGTGAACCAGAAGTAGCAGCAGAAAGGAGGAAAGAAATTAGTCATATCCAATGACTGAAAGATAAGGAAGCAGTACAGTAAATTAGGAGGAAAGGCTGTTGGAGTTCCGGGTTGCATGGAAAGAAGCATCAGCAGTGTAACACTAATTAGGAGCAGTCCCTTTTATGGGGAGATAAAAACAGGTCAAATAATATAAGAATTCCATTTCATTCAAAAAAGGTTTTATAAACAGAATTGAAATAAGCCACTGAATTATTTGTTTTTGTTCAAAGAGCCCTCCAAATATGTCATGCAAATGGTTGTAATCATTGCACCCCCAAACAACTACAGAGTTGCTGCAGAATACATTCATAGCATTGAATGCTTAACATATCAAAGCTGTAAGATCAGCCATTGAATGTGGATACTCAGAACACTGATGCTATGCACCACTGTTTTTTGGAAGCATGCGATAGTGGTACAGCAGGGATTTTTTTCCTTTCCCCACTGTAGTGTATTCTCAGGGTTACTATATATATTATATTTTTTTTTCATGAAGAAATGGTAGAGTCAAAAACAGTGAATGACCTTTGTAATGAATGAAAAAGCAAACAGCCACCTTTACAAAGACTGTGGAGGGGATAAGCTAATAGATAAGCAAAACCTGAGCGTTAACTAATAAACATTTGCAAACAAGATGGCCACCTGGCGCTCTGCCACAAAAGTTTACACTGTAATACTTCTGGGATTTTTTAAGACTATGAGACTGGCAGGAAGGAACAAAGCAGATTATACAATTAGTAACATCATCTGCACTTTTTGCAATAAACTTCTCTTAATTATCATTGTCCATTAATGTCTGGCTCCCAATTAATGCCATTCAGGGTCATATTTAATTATTTTATGAAATATACTAAAATGATCAGAAACCCCTACTCACTGCATAAAATGTTACTGTCTCAGGCAGTTTGAATATGTTTGGCTTATATTACTTTCACTTAATGAAAGGACCATCACTTATTAAACCAAATATAGTTTGTAATCTAATATAAGACAAGTGTAATAGGTATTATCTAGTGATATAATGAGTGCTGGTACAGTACCCTAGCATTTGCAAGCTACAATACACAAAGGAGACAAAGTATACATTAGATAAATGCATGAAAAACTCAGAAATATATTAAAAGATAAAGAAGATTACACAATGGGTTGGTGACTACATGACTATTTTTGAACTTCAGGATTGTTATTTTTAGTTTTAACACTCCAAATTCACAATGATCTGACTCTGGTGTATGCTGCACCTAAAATGTCTGCATGCCCATGACTCACCACACATGCCTTTATATTATTAAAATAAATCACACACAGCTGTGCATTCAAGCACACATCACAAAGTTACAAGATACCACTTTGCATTAGAGGAAATTGGATGATATCTCTCCAAATGCATTTGAAATGCAATCCAAATGTTACTTTCATGCATTTCAAACACCCTGTTTGCCAGTGCTTTAGTCTTACAAAGATGACATAGCACATTCCAGGCCATAGACACCCACATTTTCTATCTGAACGTGTCATTCATTTTGTTTACCACTCCTCCTCTCTGGTATCCCCTATAATCTTCACTTGTTATCTTTCTTTGTTCTTCCATGTTTCTTTTCTTTTATTTTTTAAATCTCAGTTCTCCTGTATCTCTTTTAAAAACTTCCACTTTTCTATCCTTGTTGAGTGTTTTACTCATTTTTTATTCTAAGACTGCTGGCAGTAGTTTTACATGAAGTATATCTTATTAGATGTATAATATATGCTTGTCCAAGGCAACTTCCAAACTGTTTTCACTATATTCATTCTCACATCCATTTTATTTGATCATTTTTATTCTAGCTGTCTTTTAATTTTGATATTTTCATCCAACAGTTGTTCTTTCTTATGCGTATATTTTTATACAATTGCACTAAACAGCTAATGGTTTCCAGACTTCCTAAAGGACAATAGAAAACAAATAAGCAGACAAAAAAGATTTTTAAGTTTAATAAATGGTTATATTAACTGTTTGTAAATTGATTCTTTTGCCTAAAGAAATGGGTAGTCTTTCAAATGTTATTATGCTGCTTCAGTTGGGTAACTTATGGGTGGATGACGACGGAATTTTTTTGGGCGTCATATTGTTATACTGTTTCAGACGGGTAACTTACTGGTGGATGAAGTTTAAATTCTCAAGCTTCATTTGCCCAAATTTTAATCTGACAAAAATCAGAGCTCTTCCATAAGAAATCTTTGTCAGCAAGTTGTGCTGGCAGTAATTCTATTTTCAGGGGTAATTCCCCCCTTCTTTTAGTTGGTGATACTGTGCAGTTGGTATATATAAGTTTCACGGTGTGGGGAATGAGAGTCTACAGAAGTGCTTCTTTCACTTGAAGAGGACTACATGACATAATGTGCTTTTGGCCATTTTTTGGGGGGATGGAATTTGGGGATTCCAATCCTCAGCGGGTTGAACATCGACCTCTCATACTTTAAGCATTTCTGTTACATCATGGGAAATTGTTTTACTGCTTAATGTACTCAAACAAAATAGTGAAAGAACACAGATGCTGCAATTGGAATATAGTATATAGACGAGCATGTAAATAATGTTGAAGCTGAGATGCATTACATTTTTAAAAGTAAGCATCTTTGACTTTTTTTTGTATCTATCTATCTATCTATCTATCTATCTATCTATCTATCTATCTATCTATCTATCTATCTACTCCTATTTCTATGTATAGCGCATAATACTGCTGCATTCTATGAAAAAATAATAAATCACTGAGTCGTTTAATAGAATTACACTGATGTAAAGTAATTTAGAAAATAAATGATCTTCACATTGCATTTTATGTTAGGTTATTTGGCCTCATCTGGACTAGTTAAGAACACTTTTAGCTATGGATAATATGTGTTATCCTATGTACTACACAGGTGGGCTGTACTATTTTTGCTGTTTCTGTAATATGCTAACCTATATAAAAAGATAAAGTAACAAAGTACTTTTATAATTTTAAGGTATGGTCTGATTTTAATTACTGATGGATTATTTGTAAGTAATGTTTGTAAGGAAATATCTATACAAATTCATTTTGAATACTCCCCCTAAGAATATTATTAATTTACATATAGCTGCTTTTTTACCTTTTTTATTTTTATCATAAAAACAACCAAACCAGTTAAAATATATTTCCCCTCCTTGTCAAACAATGAAATACATCTGTAATTAATAAAAATAGAATGAAAGAGAACACAATAAACAAAATCTACACAAGACATGAATAAAGTTTGCCCCTCCTTGCCTGATCCATTAAAGCCAGCATTAAATCTCTGCATAGAAGCTAGTTTATCTCAAACACTCATATATGCAGAGCAAATAAAAATATATATCCTTAACAGAATCTTCCCTCCACTGTTAAGATAGTCTGCTCCTTATACATAGTCAGCAGCCTCAGGCACTCTTCTATCAAGCAGAAAACAGATAAGATAGGACCAATTACCACCCGCAGTGTTATACATAGTATTATTAACCATCTCATCCTTCCAAGTAGGCACATATCATTCCGGAAATTTCACACTGATGTTTCTTCATTAGAGATGCGTAGCATCCACTTGTCAGTGCCACAAGATAACTTCAGGGCTGTACACCTCTGTTCCTCCATTCTATATCTAAAGAATGGCTACAGCCTTACGTAGGTGGATTTTCTTTATCATATTAACAGCTCTTCTCCTACACTACTCTCCTTTTCTTTATCTTATATTGCGTAGAGCACTGGTCTACACTGACCTTTTACCTGCATCATAGGAAGTAGCTTGCTAACAGCTTATAACTTTAATCCTCTATGCTAGCTGCCAATAAAACAGAGACAAAATGTCCTCTCTTAGCCTTGAAATTTGTGGGATGCCCAACTCATATGAGACTCTCCTGCATCATCCTTCCTCCAGCACCAACACTCAGCCAAGTCCCACCATCCTCATTATTTCATCCTTTTAGCTAATACCTGTCCTCAAAAGCTAGTAACTTACTAACCCAGTCCTCCTCATATGTCTAATCATGCCCCACATATCACCCCACCTCTGAAATTTTGGCAGAATTAAGTATTGTAACAGAATGAGTACCCACAGAAGTGTTCGTTTTATTTGAAGAGAGCTACATGACATAATTTTCTAAAGTCATCTATAGATGCGATTTGCTTAACAACAATCACTTTTAAGAAAAGATCATTTTGTATCAGCAATAATATAGAGGTGGGAACTGAAATACTTAAGATAAAGCACTCCATTGGTGAATAATAATGTTGTATATTTACAGATTCTTCCTTCATTATTCATGCAGAGAATTAACTATCATTGATGAATCTATGTCCTGACTTTATTGGAAAAGAAAAAGAAAAATCTGATTGGCAGTCATTTTTCAGTGGAGACCTGGAGAGAAAAGCTCTACAAAAATATTACATTAGAGAATAAAAGCAGTTAAACTTGAGAGTGCTGCACCATTGAAAGTATTTGTGTGCAACCTGCCAACACTACTGAAAACAATTTATTGGCTTCCAGATAAAAATGTTTTGGCATTTCTGAGGCACTACCACCACACTACAGGCCTACTGCAAAATGATCATGTTGGCACAGCAATACTGCAAGCTGCTCTACAGTCTTTTAAGCTGTAAAGTCTTTAAGTTTTTATTGGTACGAGCCATAGCCTCAATGTTTAGAAAATGCCCCATAACAATTAAGCTGCCAGTATAGCCTTCATAAAGGGGGAAATACATAGATGAATACATAGATGATAGCTTGCAGGAATGGCTTAAATATGCAGCTTGATTATGTTATTATTATTATTATTATTATTATTATTATTATTATTATTATTATTATTATTACTATTATTATTTCTACGTCAAACTAGTTTAGTGATATTTTATCAAACTGACTGAAATGAAACAGCACAATGATGAATTTCAAGCACAATGAATTAATTATTTTCTCTTTGGGGCAGAGTCCTTACTCTCTAAGCAGGGAATAACATCTGCCCTTTCTCTGAACACTATTATTTTAAATCTTAAATTGTCACATTATGGGGAAGATATGTAATAACTTTCCTGATTCAGCAGTTTTGATTACTAAATGATATGAAATGTTGGAATTCTAAAATGTGTTACCAGGATTTATTCTGTCTGTATAAGGTTCACTACTGATGTATTCACACTTGGATGCAAAGAAGAGTGACTAATTAAAAATAAAAAAACAAACAATTATGATAAGAAAAGGAGAAGCAGGTATTCTGTAAGTTGCAGAAAGAAGCATTCATTGCCAAAGCACGTTGCTGCCAAGAAGTACTTGGCTGTGTTCTCGTTTATGTTTCCTGACTGTAAAACTAAACGCATGTTCAAGACAAAGTAAAAACAAATGCATACTAGTGTTCATTGACTCAAGCTTGGAAAACAGAAGTCATGCATCATATCAGAAGGGAGCTGCTTTTCCTAAGGTAATATATCATGGGCTGCTTCAAGTTGCACCAAAATCTAGACCTAGTTGCAAAGACTGGTTAAAGGAATTGAAACACATTTGGTGGCAATCAAAATGCTACTTATCACATGCATCACCAGATAGATATATGATGTTCAAACTGCTCACAAGCAAACCTTCCACAAGTTAGAAGTACAAGTTTATTTGTTGTACAGACTGACTGCATATTTGGAAGCTCATTGCAGAATAACAGTGGAATAGTTGACTTTGTCTGAAATTGCAGTACATTAGGGCAGGAAGTGAAGTATTAAATTGACAAAAATTATGTAAAGATTTGATTTGAAACAAGTTTTGTATTTTTTTCTTATTTTAAAGAAAAAGTTATCTTTAACACAAAAACAGTTTATAACAAGGAAGCAGCCCAATAAAGCACAGATGGAATCCATGGTACTAAAGAAAAATATGCACTACTTTAAGACAGGTCATAGAATAGTTTTCATGTGTCAGTGGTTTGGCACTGAGCCAGCAAAACTACGTTTTGACATAATGGTTATACAAGTATTTTGTCTTAATGAAAAGCATCTCTAATATATAAATAATAATTAACAGCACTTGGGAACGTGAACTTACTTCTCTACACTATACTAGTTAGTTTCTTCCTTCTGAATTTACCTCTCTTGTTTACTGCTTTTACTGTTAATTATCATCAAGGAGAAAGTGTACCTCTGCATTACTAGGAAAAGCAGATGAAAAATGAAAAAGAAACTATATTTAGGTAAAATAATAATGTAAATTTATAAACCGACATGTGGTACCAGCGAGGAAGCTTGTACAATTTTGAAATATAAAACTATGTACCTGCACACTTAATATTTTTGGAATAAATTTTTGCGTATACTGTTTTTCTTTTCTTTTCTTTTTTATAGATTCTCTGAGTTTCATAAATGTGACTTTAGTTTATGTTTTATAATGGGATGATAGAGGATGTCTGTACAGAACCTTGATTCACAAGAACGGTTGTTTCTGGTCATTCAATGACTAAAGGGAGGCAAAAAAGAATTAATCATAGGTCCAGCTAATGAAATGTGCAACAGTCTCTTCCATAACCCGATACTCCCTCATTTGAGCTAATGCCTATTCCATATTAGATTTTTTTTTCATCCAGATACTTTATAGAAAGTAAAATATCTGTGAATGTATAGATGTGTGCCCTTCTTGTAAAAAAAAAAAAAAAAAAAACTTTTCTTAGATTTCTTTTTCGGAAGTGTCAATTAAAACATGATGTTACACAGGTTTTATATAAGGATTTAAAATATTTCTCATACCATTTAGACAAATTCACAGTTTAATTTACTTTCCTGATTCTCTTAAATTTAAATTATCGTGCATATCTGGATAGTACAACTCTGGTTAAAATGCAATCTTAGAAGCAACCTGTAATGTAGTACTTGTAGGATGATGAGTAGATGAATAAATACAGATAGACAGTTGAAACCATTTCTATATTATAATAGCAATTAATAAATTTAGACTAATAAAACAACACTATTGTATCACAGTTTCAAACACCTTGAGTTCCTTAAGGTATCAAGCTGACTTTATAATATTTGCTATTTAATGTCATGCACATACAGCTTTAACTCTGTACAGAAAAAATAAAGGCAGGTTAATAAAATACAGTTTTTAACATATTCATGGAAGGTGCAGTTTAGGCATACCAAAGAACCACACCCTTGAATATTTTAAATTGATTTTTCAACTCTACATATAATATATTATCATAATACATGTTCTGTATGAAATATTAGGGAAGTGTTCGGTGGGACTGAAGGTGTTATGAAGACTATTCTTGTGTGGGATTACTGGAAAGAATGCTGCCACTTCAGAAAAATGAATCACTTGTTACAGTTTGCATGACATGGATGGCAAGATTGCAATATGGATATTATATTCATAGTGGAGTATTACAAAAGACATCCTAATGAACAAAGTCTGGTATGTAATTGTCATTTTGTATCATACCACCAAGCATATTATTAGATTTATATGACACAGAATGACAACATTTTTCTTTCTTCCTTTCCTCCAGGATAAATATTTTATGTGCTCTGTCTTATTTTATGCTTTCCCTCCATAATGTCTCAGTTTTAAAGACTGCAGACACAACTTAGAACACATAAACATTATCACAAGCTGTGCAACAGCAGTGTGAGACTGATAACAAGAGCCAGAAAACAGTGTCACTTTCTAACATGAAGTACAGTGCCTCTGTTACAAAATGATAATTCTACAGCCCCTGATAATGGTGTAGCACTCCCTCATGGGGGAGGTGTACTAGTTTCACCACTAACAACAAAATAATATATAGAGACTGGAAAAGGCCTTGCAGGCAAACACATATTCAGTCATTTTACATGTTATCCATGTATATAGAGGTTGCATGCTTATATATAAATTAGTAGACCAAACAATAGCTAAATGATAAGACATGAATACAGAAAGAAATAAAAGCAACTAACAGATGTGTACAACACATTTGTACATTCCTAAAAATACACATGCATAAACACACCCACACATAGCCATACAGGAAGACAAACTGACATATATCAAACGCACACACAGCGACATATGCACATGCACATATACACATGTGCACACGCATGCACGCATACTTGATTGACACAAGTGTTCATGAATACAGAGAGGATATGAAAACAACTAATACGTGTACTGCACCTTTGCACATCCCACAAATGCACATGCACACCCCCCACAGTCATACAAACAGACAAACTGACACACATAACATACATACATACATACACAGTGACATACACATGTGCATGCATGCGTACACACACACACACACACACACACACACACACATGCACACATGCACATACGCACACACTTATTCACACATAAATGAGGACACCCTTCTGCGCCTGCATGTACAGCTGAGATCGGAATTTCAGATTACCTAAATTACTTAAGACTAAAGTAAGCAACCTTCACATTAAGCTTAAAAATGGTAAATTCTCCAAACTAAGCTATGTCTAGCCTGATTTTAATCTAGAGTGCTGAATCACTTACAAAAACATATACTTAATCTTGAAATCATCAGAATTATATCTATAGCTCTCCTTTTTTACATCTCTGTGCTACTGATCAGCTATTTAAAAGTAAGCTCATTTGGATCAAATTAATACTCTCATTTCTGAAGCAAATACAAAAAGTTTATTTATCATTAATTTACCAGGAAAATACAACTTGGAATAAAGCCAATTTTTCAGGAGAAGCCTGGGGATAAATGCTTCAGATGCATGTCTTTGTAACGTGGGAGGAACCCGAGCACCCAGAGAAAACCCACATGCATGTGGGGAGGACATGCAGACTCAACACAGAAGGCACTCCAGCCGAGAATTGAACCGAATAACCTGTTGCTGTGAAGTGACAACGCTACCGCTGCACCATTGCACCATCCAGTGTTTAATATTATTTAGTATTAAAGTATTTATCGATACTAAGTTCAGAGCACATACAAAATAGTACAAAATGAAAAGATACTGAGGTGTTATAGACAAAAACTGTAAAGGCTGTGAAATATCATACATCCAAAAATAGACACATATAGTGGCCTTGCCTTGCATGATTTTTTTATATAATCAGTTTCTGGAAAGATTAAAATGACATGGTTCTTGTTTGGTTGTTTCCTCACTCCTAAAACTGATATTCCCAACCAGTCTTATTTTTCTAAGAAAGTAATTTTATTACTTCATTTTCTTAGGAGAAGGCCACCAATCTTAAAATGTTATAGTGTACTGGTCATTGTCTAGGCTGCAGACCTACTGCCCCAAGGCTGCAATATATCCACTTAAACCTGCATACTGTGTAGCCATGAAAAACAGACAACACAGTTTTTTCTCATGTTTCCTGTGAAGCAGAAAGCACTTGTAATGAGCTTGCAGGGACTGCCAGATCAAACACTACTAATGTAAATAACCATAGTACTTGTTCTTGATTTAATTTTCAGTTTGATGTCAGAGCTTATTTTTTTGTGGTAACCAGAATTTATAGAATGCACACTGAGTTGCATTACAGAATCCTGTGTGTTTAAACAAAGTCAATAGGAACAGACAATGAATACCACAAAATGAATTGGAGCAATAATAGTCAGGAAGGAAAAATATACTTTAACATATGAGCATTGCTGATGTCTTTCTTTTGCTCGGCTGTCAGTCATTTTAATGTGTTAGCACTATAAAGATACACACAGTTACTGGAGTATTCAGTTACATGTTATATTACTTGTATGTTCCTATACTGCACAGTTATTCAAATGCATTGCGTAAGATAGCAAATATACATATCAGTATTACTGTCCTTCCTGAAATCCTATTATGGTGGTAGAGTGTCTTTTTTCGTGAAAATTAATTATTTTATTTTACTATTCAGAAAATTGCTCATAATAAATTTTATTTCATCTTCCAAACAAAAGACATGTATTCCCATTCCTTATCAGATAACTACTTAGCACTCATGCAGAACAACATATCTGTACTGCTACATTGAAACAAAACTTACAATTTTCTCACTGCTAAATAATATTTAATCTACGAATGATCTGAACTAGTTGATCCATTTTGATTTCAAATCATTTACTAAAAAAGTAAAATGATACTTACTGGGATATGGGGTTATAAACTTATCTGGTACGCTGTTGTTTCCTGAGTGACCATGGCCAGAGCCACCATCATTTGTTTCATAGCCCACAAAAACTCCAAATAAAATAATGATGATTATTTCCAAACAAATGGCTAGTATAGGAAACTTAAACCTCATATTGGTTGTATAATGTGAAGGCATTGATCTGGCAGTTCTCAGGTCCTGCTAGTGCTTGGTAACACAAGGACAAAGATACTTGGGCTTGCCTTTAAATGAGCTAGAAATGCAGTGAAACCCCATGACAAGGCAACTCATATCTAGCCAGAGCATCCCTCCCACTGAAGGGGGTGGGAGAGTCAAGAGGTGCATGCCTTAGGAAGCTGTCTCTCACTCAAGTGGGTGTGCTTCTCTCATTTTGACATGCTTTTCTGCATAAGGAAAAGAACATTATTAGAAGCCCCTACCCAGTACTGACTTCAGGAAATGTCTGAAATTGGGATTACCCTTAAATGGAATATGATCAGATCAAACACAATTAGGTGTGTGTGCTTGACTCAAAAATATTTATTCTCAAAATATCACTGGACTCAATATCTTTTAATTATAAACAAAGTAGTTTCAATGTTTATGTAGTTACTTTAATGTTCTCGGTGTCAGTGATGTGAATAGATACATCATGTAAAGTTTTTTTCTTAATGTAAACTTTTTGAAGGCAGATAAGAAGAAAACTTCAGGGAATAAGGTATGTGCATACAGAGTGCATATACTGTTATGTACCTGCATGCCGACTTTTATGTGCCTATATGTAGATCTCCAGCCATAACTACAACAGGTTGGAAGAAGCAGATTAAAAAAAAAAATCATCAAACTTGCCTACATATAATACCCAATACTTAACCCCACTGCCCCCATAAACCCTTCCTCTAGCCCTTATCCTAAAATTTCCCTTTCTGTTCCATCTGTTTTATTCCCCCTTTAATTATTTTGTAGCCTTGAATAGCTACAGTTGCCCTGAAATCTTATTATATCACTCCCCACGTCTCATTAAAATAAATGTCCATATTCATCTAAAAATGTGTATTGTTGATACCTGTTATATTTCATTTTTATTCTTCATCTTTTGACAGCTTCTGATAATGCTTCATGGAGTCACATTACACCCCAGTGAAAATAATATACAAACTGTTGAAACTATCATGTACCTTTCTACTTCCATTTCCTTTATCACTCACCTTGATCTTATGTCAACACCTGTGCCTTTGCAGTAGTCTTGCTTCTATTCATAATGTCTAAATGAATTTCACAAAGGCTTGGAGACTGGCCTAAAAGTTAAGGCTTTTGCCTCACAGACACAGGGTACAGGGTTTGAGACTCTCCTTTGAGGGAAATTGGCTAGGATTAGAATGGCTTGCAATAGAAGCTAGCCTAATATTTACCTATGAACTAAAGAACTGCACATAGTACCACAGCAGAAAGCTTGTCAGACTCCTGAACAGTGACCCCCAGTTTTAAAACCTCTAATAATCCAGCTCTGTATTCTGTTGGCTTTAGGCCATAGTCACATCCTACCCATACTTGGATTCTGCCAAGTTGGTGACAAATTGCCAACACTCCCAAGTCCTTTTCTACTTCTTTAGTATAATGTCTTAGTGTCTATGAATTTGGAAGCTACTATTACTGTGTTCTTTTAAATTACTGTTGGTTTGTCATAGCTCTATTACATTAAGCAACAAAGATAAATGAAGGTGTTTCATATTTTAAGATCATTTTAACAGTCATTATCTGCTTTAGCTCAAGGTTTTTAGGTCTATTATCTGCTTTAGCTTCAGGTTTTTGGGCCCGTGTTAGTAATTCCAGTAAATACTTGCACTGCACTTTGCCATTTTAAGTGGACTGTTGATATTAAACCCTAGTTTATTTCTTGAGTGTATGCAAAGCTATTTCAGGACTTGTGTTTGCATTAAGGCAGTTCCAGGCCAGGCAGCTACAGAGCTAACTGTCTTTACCTCTTCCCCACCCTGTACTATTTGTGTTTTTAAACTCAGTGTATCAGTTAACGTTCATCATATTGATCACTGCTGTATACTCCTAGCTATATGGGTTATATCCTGCCAAGGATATAACAACCGTACAGCTTCCAAAACTTCAAGGCACCTTCCACACACACAAACCAGCTAGAGCTGAGCTGATTAAAAAGATAGATCTGGCCCCAAGCCTTTCAGAGCTTTCCTGATGTCGAAGAGTACACTTCATTGTGGTTTACAAGTATCAACGGTTGGCGTTTGCTGTTCCTTTGCTTGGCAAATAAGTTCCCCTTTGCGGAAAAAAAACTTTCATTTAAAAAATGTTTTGTTTGATAGCACTTCCCTATTCATGAAAGTTATTTTAACACTTAGAGTTTGCATTTTAATGGACTGTCATGAGACTATATTGCACTTTAAATGAGAGCACTCCTTTCCCTATCAGTTTAAAAGTCATTTAAATTATTTAAAAAGCATTTTTTCCTGTGGAGAACTGGTTGATTGTTTTAAAGTGCTTTTATTACTGAGTTTCTATAAAAAGTCACTTTTAAAGACTTTAAAGTTTTAGAAATGTTTGCTGTTTGTTTTCACTGGGAAAGAGCCACAATTCTCTGCTTGACCATGGAACAAAGTGTTGACCCCATGGTTGCCCTTCTTTTGCCACCACAGTAGGCTAGCGATTTTCCCTCAGTCAAAGGTGGCTGACTGTTGTGGCTATTAGATGTACCTCAAACCACTCATCTTTCACCCCAGAACCTTCTTTTTTTAGCACCTACAGCCACTTTGGACTGGGGGTTAGCCTTGTCCTCTATGGTTGTTGGGATCCCCTCAGTGGTCAACACGGAACCACTCTTGTTGGTCCTGGAAGGGGGAAAAGGGAAGGCTTTCTTGTTTTATCAGCATGTTGTGCCTATCCTTGAGGAAACTGCTGCTGCCAACAATAGCACTGTTTTCCTAATTTTTCATGTCAAAAACAATCAGAAAAATAAACTTGTATCTGCTCCTCCTCAAATTTCATTTGACAGGAGTAAATTACCAGCTCTGGTTCAGGATTGAATCCAGACTAATGATCCTTCTTATAAACTAGTGTCTGGTAAAAGAAAAAAAAAGGGATACCTCTTTTCCAGAAGAGATTCAAAATTCTGGATCTGGATAGGAAGATGAAGGGGCAGATATAGGGCTTTACCCTCAGATTTCTGATTCAGACCCAGAGGAGAGCTCAGTTTCAGATTCTCCCTGTGAGACTTTCTCTTTCTCTAGGACTACTTCCAGAAACTGCCAGCGTTTTTAGTGGGAGAACACGGAGTTTTCTCAGTCCCACAGAAAATACTATGAGCTACTACAGAAGAAATGTCCATAACCTTCACCTATTCCTCCATTTCTGTCAGCTTTGGATGATGTGTGTGTTACTGCCTACAAATTTCCTGATAGTCAGCCATCTGTCCCAAAAATGGCAGGCATGATGTATAAAGTTCCTCAATGTTTTAAGTTTTTATACACTCTTTCCAAACTTGACACACCAGCTATAGCTTTAGTAAATCCTTCTGCTGCTAAACACCAAGTTCATTCCAATCCTACTTTTTCTGATAAGGATTAGATTATTGATAATTATAGAAAAAAGTGTGTATGCCTCTTTAACTGTGATTTTCAGAATTTTGAATTGTCAGGCTTATATCTTAAGGTTTGTTCTGACTAATTGTGAAAGTATAATTATGTTTTTGTCTGCAGCTTCTTCATGTGAGGAAAAATCTGGTTTATAAAATTTTACTTCTTCTATTGTACAAGTTACTAATCATTGTTTGTAGTGTATTTATGACTCAATTGATACTTCTTCCAGGGCTATGGCCACTGGTACTTTTTTGAGGAGTTTTGTGTGGATGCATCCTCAGTACATCTCTGATGATGTTAAACATGAGATTCTAAATTTTCCATTGGATAGATATTTCGTTTTTGGCCCCTCTGCTGCAAAAGTGATCAAAAAGTGTGTTGAAAGGGGTAAATTGATACAGGGAATATCCAAATATTTTCAGCTATCCCTTTCAAAATTGTTTAAGGAATTCTCTAACCCCCTCATTCAGTTTTGGCAAAAACAAAATAAAGTCTCAACAAAATGCAGATAAACATACAGTACATTTAATAGGAAGTAGCAAGGGAGCTCCAAAAAGAATCCTGATCCCTCCCCCTAAAACCAAAGACAGTCCATCAAGTCAGAATAACTGTTTAAGGGACCTTGTCCCCCAACCCCCCCAGCACCCTATTTTCTCTTCCAGAACGTCTAATTCTCCACTTTTCTCTCTTGCAACAGATAGTGTCAGACAAATGACTTCTGAAGATCATTCATCAAGGTTACATTTGGCAGTGGGAGGAAATTCCTTCTTTTCAGGGGGTAAATACCTCATCAACTAGACCAGACTCTTTTATTTCGACCTGTTCTTTATCACATACTGTCTCAGGGAGTGATAGAGCCAGTTCCTCCTTCCCAGGTGGGAAATTTTTTATTCAAGGATGTTTTTAGTGTTAAAGAAAGAAAATGCTTGGAGACCAGTTCAGGATCTTTCTTTCCTAAACCTGTTTGTGATAGTGCCCAAGTTCAAATCCCCCGGGTGAAGTTTCTATTACTCATCCACTCATCAAGATTTCTCTTGAAGAGGGACAGCAAGGTGCTCTGCTTGACATGTATGGGAAGTCTATTCCAGAGCATGGACAGTCTCTGGGTGAGGAACCTGTCCCTCCAGCATGTTCTGTTGATTGTGGTAATGAGGTTGAGGTCTCTGGAGCGTGTGGTGCGGAGGGAGGGATGTAACATTTCTAACCAAGCTGAGTCAGTCATGGCTTTGTAAGTCAAGCAGAAATTGCCTCTAAGTAGGTGATATGAGACAGAAAATAGCTGGAGTCTTTTGAGATTGTCTGCACAGGACTTGTGTTTAAGGCCTAGGATCCTCTGCGTGAGGTACTTCTGTGGCCTCTCCAGCTGTTGCAGGTGTCTAGTGAGGTACATGCTAAATGGGGCATTATACTCGATGACTGGTCTAATGGTGGAAGTGTAGAGAGAGACAATGACCTCTTTCTTCCTGGATGTAAAACCCTTGGTAATGAGATGTGCCACATAGAAGAACTTTCTGACCACAGTGGCAATGTGGTGTTCGAAGGAGAGGTTGCTGTCAACCTGCATCCCCATATCTCTTATAATGCCTTCAGTGTTCAGTGGGCTCCCATCGATGTGGTAATTAGTGAGAACTGAATTTTTACTAAAGGGGATGACAACGAATTTTTTGGCATTAAGCTTAAGGCCATGGCTCCGACATCAATTATTGGTCTCAGTGAGGCTTTTCTGTAAGATGTCTACATCACTTGTGGAGTTAAGAATGGCTCCCAGCTTGCAGTCATGTGCAAACTTGGCAGCCAGAGTGCCTTTGTGTTGGCCTGGATTTCTGAGAAGTAGTTGCCAAACAGAAGAGGACCCAGGACCGATCCCTGTGGGATTCCACTTGTGACTGGTCAGCAGTCTGACTTGGAGTCCTCTACTTTCACACTGTGTGTTGTATCTGTGAGCCAGTTTGCAACCCATGTAGTGATATAGGGGTTGATGCCTAGTTTGATGAGTTTATCAATAATTCCCAAGTGAGGAATGGTATCAAAGGCCTTGGCCAGATCGAGGTAGGATGTATGGGGTGATAATTCCCAGGGTCTGTAGTCGCTTGCCCTTTATGGAGAGGGATAACTGTAGCAGTGCACCATTTGGTAGGGACAAAGCCTGAGATGAGGCTGTGATTAAACAGGGCACACAGATGTGGTGCCAGTTCGATTTGTAGTTCATGTAGAACACAGCCAGGGATATTATCAGGTCTCATGGAAGCTGTATTCTTGGCCTTGGACAATGCAACCTTTACCTGTGCTACAGTAATGCTGGGTGCCTAGCATTCTTCCGGTATTGTGATTGGTCCTTTGGGGGGAGAAAGAGGTAAAGTTGGCACTGAATCTGTCGTCCAGTATGTTGGCTCAGTATAGGAAGTACCATTGTGCAGTAACTCAGAGCAAACCTGGATATTGCTGTGGAGGTTCTAGATATAGCTATAGAAGGATTTGTGATTGTTTTTAGTGTCTGCCACAATTCTGCATTCATAGCTGGCTTTAGAGGATTTGATGAGGGATCTCAACTTTTTGTTGAGGCTAATAAGGGAGTTTTTCCAGTCTTGGGACTTCACCTTTTTCTGCAAACGTTTCTTCCTTCTATTGTAGAATTTATTAATGGCCGGAGATCACCAGATTGGCTTCTTTTTTTTTTCGGAGGAGAGCATCTTGGTTCTGTTGGGTATGGCTAGCTCCATGCATTTATGTACATGTTCATACAGTGCATTGGTGTATGATTCGGCAGTCATGCAGTTGTTATTTTCCATTGTTTTGGGTGCCATGAAGTTAGCCACCTCTGTTTTTAGGAGTCCAAAGTCAGCTTTGGAGAAGTTTTTCAAGGTGGAAACCTTTGTGGGGGGTGTAGGTGAGATGTGGATTTCCATGATGATTAGTTTATGGTCGGATCTGACCATGGAGGGATTGAATATTGGTGTAGAGCAACATTCGCCCATGTTAGTAATAACTGGGTCAAGGATGTTGCTTCCTCTAGTGGGGTCAGAATGATGTGGTCCAGGGTATTGGAATTGATGGATTCCAGAAAGGGTTGGGCCAGTGTATTGGTGCTTGAGTAGTTTTCCCTGTTGATGGAAGGGCAGTTGAAGTCTCCTAATAAGAGAGTGCTGAGTTGGACATTGATAGATTCCAGGGTGCTTACGAACATGGAGTGAGAGTCTAGGGACATGATTGGGGACCTATAGCAGGCTATGACCTGGATCGCCGTCTTACCCAATGTTAGTTGTACCTGAAGTATCTCAGATGTGTTATGCTTGGCTACTAGTCTGGAGGTATGCATATCCTTTATGAATATGGAGACATCACCACATTTGGAACTTTGGTCCATGTTTCGGGACCCAAAGGTGTGGAATGAGTTAGAGCCTGGTAGCAGGGTTGCTTTCTGCCTCTTTAAACCAGGTCTCCATTAAAGCACAAATTTCGATGTTCTCCATTTTGAGGAGTGCTTCAAGCAAGTGCATCTTGAGATTTAGACTTCTAGAGTTGAGCAGTATGGCCCTCAGATTGCATTTATTTATAGCTGTTATGGTGACAATTTGGTCTTTGGAACACTACCTAAAAAAGGCACTGTAGGGGTGGCAAGAGCCTTAGCCAGTACCCAGAAACCCAGGGGTGACAGATGTAGGCCATCTCTGGCAAAGCATCGAGGTCTGTCACTCTTGTCATCCCAAGCAGACCGATATGGAATCCCGTTAGAATGACAGCTGAAACTTAGCCAATTGCTGAAGTCAGTCATTTTTTGTTAATACTGCGATATCATTCTGGGTGATGGTAGGATACTGCTCAGTGCTAGTGTCATACTTGCCTGGGCCACATAATCCAAGAGCCCACCATGTCTCTTTTCATGTAGTGCAGGGGAGTGCATCTCAGGTCATTCACACTCTCATAGACAATGACAGAGTCATACTTGTACTTGTTGTGGAGTGACCTGAGAGTGTATGTTATGTGTTGGATTCTGGCACCTGATAGGCAGCTGACTGTTACCTTCTCCTTATTCAACCTAGTGAGTGGAACATCTGTGTGCCTCACTATTGAGCCACCTATGATTAGTGTATTGGGCAAGGCATTTAGCCTTAGGGGCTTAGGCTGAAGGGCACACTGTGGAGGTAAGCTATGTTCCTGTGGTTTATGCTGTGTTGTGGTGGTCAAGTGTGTTTCTGTCTTGGAGGACTCTGCTGTTTGGATACATTTCTATTGAGAGCCTCCCTGAAGGTGGGTGTGTGGTTTTTGTTTTTATGTGAGAGCTGTGATAGTGGGAGTTCTGGAGGGCTATGTGTTCCATGTGGTGTGGTGCAGGTTCATAGGTTCATAGGTTGGTACTAGGCTATCGGCACTAAGGCCTATACAAGCCTAGCCATAACAATTCCCTGGAAATATTTTCCCACAATATTTACTTTTCTGGGCCCCTGTCTAGCAGGGTAACTGACATGATCCCTGGGGTGAATTTCCTATCTCCCATCCAATCATCAAGGTTCCTTTTGAAGAGGACAAACCAAAAAGGGACCAGCACACTCAGTAGCAGAATTAAAATCCAAACATTTAATTAATCAAAAGGTAGCTAACAAGCAACCTTTCTTGCAATTACACAGACCGGTTTCGGCTAGTGTAGCCTTTTTCAATGTGAATTTTACGTTACACAAAACGATTACTAAGCAAAACACCTTGACATCCTGGTACTGTTTTTATACCCTTCATTTAAAGTGGTATACTCCTAAACTTATTTAGTGGATAATACTGCAATGACAATTTGTAACATATACAGAAATCAATAAATACATTCTAGCTTATCAACATACAACTGAAATCCTAACAATTTAAGCTTGGCTATATGTAAATGCCAATTATTTAGATTCTAATGAAAATTCTTTGTTTGTCAATATTATAACCAGCAAAATTATACGTGATTCCCTGGGCTCAATTACCAAAGTAAATTTTAAATACATGAAGCCCAGTAGAACCAAAAAAAATAGTATGAGGCTAATACCATAAGTATTCAGTTATACAACAATCTATTTGCAATATTTAGTGGTAACCCAAACTGAGGCTGGAACCGATAATCTCTCAGTGGCCCACCCTACTGAGGCCACCAACAATATTAATAATATTTATTGTAAGTGCCATCATGTGGACATTGCAGTGCATGTCAGTATATCTGTAAAAGTAAAGAATTCACTAGTAAAAATACTCCCAAGGTCTTTAATATTAACATCTTTGCAAACTGTAGTTCTGATTGGGTTATTTATTTGGCCCAATGCACTTGTTCTGCGTTTTATGTTGGGCAGACTTCTAGACCCATCAGAATAAGGATCAGTGAGCATTTAAGTTCTATAAGAAATAGAAGAATCACAAACGCTTTATATAAACATAGTCAACATCACACAGGAGCATCATTTAGGTTTGTCATTATAGACAAAATTCAATGTCACAGGAATTTCAAGATGGGTTGGCACACCAAACTTAATAATATGGAAAATAAATGGATCACCATCCTTGGGGCTTTTTTAAGCCAGGATTAAATGAATATGAAGTACATGATGGCACTTACAATAAATATTATTAATATTGTTGGTGGCCTCAGTAGGGTGGGCCACTGAGAGATGGTTAACAGTTATCGGTTCCAGCCTCAGTTGGGTTACCACTAAATATTGCAAATAGATTGTTGTATAACTGAATACTTATGGTATTAGCCTCATACTATTTTTTTTGGTTCTGCTGGGCTTCATGTATTTAAAATTTACTTTGGTAATTGAGCCCAGGGAATCACGTATAATTTTGCTGGTTATAATATTGACAAACAAAGAATTTTCATTAGAATCTAAATAATTGGCATTTACATATAGCCAAGCTTAAATTGTTAGGATTTCAGTTGTATGTTGATAAACTAGAATGTATTTATTGATTTCTGTATATGTTACAAATTGTCATTGCAGTATTATCCACTAAATAAGTTTAGGAGTATACCACTTTAAATGAAGGGTATAAAAACAGTACCAGGATGTCAAGGTGTTTTGCTTAGTAATCATTTTGTGTAACATAAAATTCACATTGAAAAAGGCTACACTAGTCGAAACCGGTCTGTGTAATTGCAAGAAAGGTTGCTTGTTAGCTACCTTTTGATTAATTAAATGTTTGGATTTTAATTCTGCTACTGAGTGTGCTGGTCCCTTTTTGGTTTGTGCTTTGTTGGTTTGGACCGAGCACCACAGTCCACCGTGCGTGCCTTGCTTTTCCTTTTGAAGAGGGCTAATGAGGCGCTCTGCTTGACATGTATGGGCAGTCTATTCCAGAGTATGGGGATCTCTGGGTCAGGAACCTATCCCTCCAGCATGTTTTGTTCATTGTGATGATAATGTTTAGATCCCTGGAGCATGTGGCTCTGAGGGATTGGGATTTCTTTAAGTGGAGCATGTCCAAAAACTCAGGGTTTGACATAGCCTTGTATGTTAAGCAGAGATTGCCTCTGAGTAGACGATATGCCACAGAGTATAGCTGGAGTTTTTTTAGACGGTCAGCATATGGCATCTGCTTTAGGCCTGTGATTCTTTTAGTGAGGTATTTCTGTGGCCTTTCCAGCTGTTGCAGATGTCTTGTGAGGTACATACCAAATGGGGCATTATACTCTATAATGGGTCTAATGAGGGATGAGTACAGTGGGACAATGACCTCCTTTTTGCTGGATGAAAAGCCCTTAGTGATGAGGTGTACCATGTAGAAGGATTTCCTGACTGTTGTGGAGATGTGGTTATTGAAAGCGAGACCACTGTGCACTTGTGTCCCTAAGTCTCTCATCACACTTTCGATGTTTAGTGTCCTGCCACCTATGTGGTAGTTCATGGATACATGTTTTTTTCCAAAGGGGATAACTATACATTTCTTGGCATTAAGCTTGAGCCCATGGTTCTGGCACCAGGAATCTGTTTCTGTAAGGCTCTTTTGTAGAATATCCACATCATTTGGGGATTCAATAATGGCTCCCAGTTTGCAGTCATCTGCGAACTTTGTTAGCCAGAGTCCCTTAGTGTTGGCCTGTACTTCAGAGAAGTAGATGCCAAACAAGAGTGGTCCCAGGACTGAACCCTGAGGTACTCCACTTGTCACTTGTCTGGAGCTGGATTTGGAGTCGGCTACTTTTACAGTCTGGGTTCTGTCAGTAAGTCAGTTGACAACCCATCGAGTGACGTAGGGATTTATACCCAGCTTAGTAAGTTTATCTATGATTCCAGAGTGGGGGATGGTGATGAAGGACTTAGCAAGGTCCAGATAGGCTGTGTGGACCACCTTACCATCGTCCACAGCTCTGGAGACCGATTAGAAGAAGTCAGTCAGATTCAGGAGACAAGATCGGCCCTTCACAAACCCAAACTGAGTGGGGTCCAGTGTCTGGAGGTTGCCAATGTCTTTGTTTATAAGTTCCATGATAATGCGTTCCATGCCCTTGCAGATCAGGCTTGTCAGACTGATGGGACAGTAGTTCCCGGGATCCAAGGCGGATCCTCCTTTGTGGAGCGGGATAACTGTAGCTGTGCACCACTCAGTGGGCATGAAGCCTGAGGTGAGGCTATGATTAAACATGACACTTAGGTGGGTGCCAGTTCATTTTGTAGTCCATGTAGTACACAGCCTGGGGTGTCATCTGGTCCCATGGATACTGTATTGAGTGTATTCTTAGCTTTGGAGAGTGCTGTTTCTACCTGTGTGGCTGTGATTATCAGAATTTGGCAATCTTTTGGTATTGAGATGGGCCCTTTAGGGGGTGAGAGGGGAGTGAAGTTGGCACTAAATCGATCTGCCAGGATATTGGCAATATCCTTGGGATCAGTATATTTAATGCCATTCTGTTGTAGCTCAGAGCAGATCTGAGCATTGCCATTTAGATTCTTGACATAACTATAGAATGCCTTGTGGTTGTCTTTGGAATCTTTGGCAATTTTATTTTTGTAACTAGCTTTTGAGGATTTTATGAGGGATCTCAGCTTCTCACTGAGGCTGATGAGGGAGTTTTTTGCATCCTGGGATTTTCCTCTTTTCTGCAACAGTTTCTTCCTTCTGTTGTATAGTTTGTTTATAGCAGGGGACCACCAGATTGGCTTCCTTTTTTTTGGAGAAGAGCATCTTGGTTCTATTTGAGATGGCACGATTCATGCATGAGTGGATGTGCTCGTACAGTGCCTTAGTGTAGGATTCTGCAGTCAAACTTCCAGATCCCGTCTGCATGGGTGTTGTGAAGTTTGTCATTTCTGACTTCAGTAGCATGAAGTTGGCTTTGGAGAAGTTTTTTAAGGAGGTTTCCTTACTGGGGGTGGGGGTGGGATGTGCATGTCAAGGGTGATTTGCTTATGGTAAGACCTGACCAATGAGGGGGTGACCACTGGTGTGGAGCATCTATCTCCCATGTTGGTAATGACCAGGGCTAGGATATTGGAGCCCCCGGTGGGACAATGGATTAGTTGATCCAGGGTGTTGGAATTTATGAATTCCATGAACCGTTGGGAAAGGGAGTTGGTACCCAAGTAGTTTTCCCAAATAATGGCAGGGTAGTTGAAATCCCCTAGTATTAGGGTGTTTGATTGTATCTTAATATTTTCCAGTATGTTTAGGAAGGTGTAGTGAGAATCTTGGGGTATGGTGGAGGATCTGCAGCAAGCTACAATTTGGATTGCAGTCTTACCTAGTGTTAGTTGCACCTGGAGAATTTCAGATGCATTGTGTTGGGCAACTAGCCCGGAGGTGTGAATATCCTTGGTGAATATGAACACTCCTCCACCTTTAGTGTTTTGGTCTTGGTTTTGTGGCCGAAAAGTGTGGTACGAATTATAACCTGGTATTGCAGGGGTGCTCTCTGGAGCCTCAAACCAGGTCTCAGTCACTGCACAGATATCGATGTTCTCCATTTTTAGAAGTGCCTCGAGAGAGTGCATTTTTAGGTTTAGACTTCTAGCATTGAGTAGCATTACCTTCAGATTTTGCATTCTTGTATCTGTTACAGTGGTGTTTTTATCCTTTGAACCTTGTCTAAAAAGGCACTATAGGGGTGGCAAGAGCTTTAGCCAGTAATCTGAATCCCAGGTGTTGTCCTTCTCCTCTTGACCAGCTAGTCCGGTCTTGGCTGGAGAGTGCATAGCTTCCAGTTTGGTGATATAAGTGCACCTCTCACAAGTCTGAGTGTTTGGAAGTAAGAGGAGAGGGTTGTCTGTGTACATGAGGCAGTTGCTGTACTGCCCAAGAATGCCCAAGTACACCAGGTTAATAGGAGAAAGCACAAGGAACTGCCCTTTAATCATGCCAGGAGGGGTGGTCATAACTACTAAGTATTGGAGTTATTTCCATGAAGAAAAATGACTAGTGCTGATGGCTACAATAATTGCTACAAAAACCTGTTGAAGTGCAAAGTGATTAGGCTATTTGAAGTGCAAGAGAGAAAGAACTAGCAAGATCTAAAGGAAAAACTGAAGAGCAGACTTTCTGGCACCAGTAATAGTTTAACTCAGCTCGGCAAAGCTGTGCGGAGCTTAAACAAGCACAAACCCGTGCAAACGCAGGCTTTTAAACCAGAAAGTTAAAAGGGATGGAAAAATTGCTGAAACAGCCAATAAACTACAATTTCTGGGCCAGAAACCTCTCATCTTGTGGTAGATAGGCTACCTAGTGCTTACCACAGAAGCTTACAAACAGTCCTGGATACAGCAAATCTGTATCTGGACTAGACTAGTTACAGGAAAGGTGGGAAACAAGTGCAAACATGAGCTCTTAAACCAGAAAGTTGAAAAAAGAAGGAAAATCTGACCAAACAGCCAATAAACTACAATTCCTGGGCCAGAAACCACTCCTCTTGTGGTAGTCTACCTAGTGCTCACCACTCCCACTGATAAGCTAGAAGGCTTCTGTCCAAACACAGAAAGGCGTGGGAGTCTCAGAAGCTTGCAAACAGTCCTGGATACAGCAGATCTGTATCTGGACTAGACTAGTTACAGGAAAGGCGGGAAACAAGTGCAAACACGAGCTTTTAAACCTGAAAGTTGAAAAGGATGGAAAAACTGACCAAACGGACAATAAACTACAATTTCTGGGCCAGAAACCACTCCTCTTGTGGTAGATAAGCTGCCTAGTGCTTACCACTCCCACTAATAAGGTGGAAGGCTTCTCTCCAACACAGAAAGGCTTGGAGGGGGAGCTCAGAAGCTTACAAATAGTCCTGGATACAGCAAATCTGTATTTGGACTAGACTAGTTACAGGAAAGGCAGGAAACAAGATTAGAACATTTTTTTTTACAGAAACGTAGCTAACAGCAGTAAAACCAATTCAAATGTAGTGCAAGCTAGCACACTTGAGTGTGTAGCAACATTAAAGCAAATACAGTTTAAATAAATGCAATTAAATTAAAAAAATGACTACAAACAAGTGCAGAAAGCAGTAAATTAGGAAAAAATCAAGATGGATGCACTTAGAGTATCAGAAAACAATGCCAGCAAATATACACAGCATGTTCTCTCTTTACAGACATCCTATATTGTGTCAGAGCACATTTGTGTAGCATTCAAGCTGAGTAAGACATGGGCAGACACTTATGAATGGGAACTAGATCAGGGATCTTCCAAGAATTAATACATTTGTGAGAATATCCTCAAATAGATATATTTGCTTCCTCTTTTGGGCAATCTTCTGGGAAGATTCTGATCCAGAATTCCATGCAAGGTGGCCTAAAAGACAGATGTTTTTTCTTTTCCTTGGACAGGAATGTTCATATATGTTTTTCCACCCTTTCCACTGATATCTAGGGTACTTCTGAAGATTCAGAAGGAATCCTACAGATCATTGTGGTGACTCCCTTCTCACCCAGGCAACAGTAATTCCTTCTTCTTTTTGGAAATGTCCAGAGACAATTACCATAAGCTTTCTCACAGAATGAATCTACTCACACAATATAAGGGTGATACATCCTGACCCCAATCAACTTCACAGTTGTCTGCCTGGATGATAGGGTATTAAATCCCTTATTCACCAGTTTACTGTGTTTCTGGGTGTCAGCTAAGCACCTCATTTCATAGAGCTTGCATGCAGCAGATACCAATGGAGGCAAGAAAGCCTGCTACTAGAAAATCATATAATAGAAAATGGAAAAGGTTTTCTGGTTAGTGCCAACAACATAACCAGCACCCATTCAGGGCTAGTTGTTCTCTGGTTTTAAAATATTTGTATGAGTTAATGTCCTATGGCATTTATTACTCATCTATCATTTGTTTATTGCCCATTTCAGCATGTCTGCCCATGGATCCTACTCTATCAATGTATTCTCATGTCAAAATGTTTTTGAAATGGGTTTTGCATAAGAGGTCTCCAATAAAACCAGTGGCTCTTCCTTGGGATTTTAATTTTGTGATAGAGAAGCTAACTCCATTTGAAGCAGCTAACTTGGCTGACCTGAGGTTCTTTAAATGGAAAACAGTTTTACTGATTGTTGTGACTTCTGCAAGAAGGATATCTGAGTTTCAAGCTGTTATGGTGAGTAAACTCTATCTCATTTTCCATAGCGCCAGCGTTTATTTTCTAACTAATCTTTCTTTAATTCCTAAAGTGGTATTTGAGTTTACTGTAAGCCAAACTATCCACCTGCCTGTTTTTTTTCCTTAACCTAAAACTTAGGGAGAAAAGATATTCCATACATTGGATGTCCAGAAATAACTCAGCTGCTATCTTGACAGAAATAAATCTTTCAGATATTTGGATTAATTTTTAATTTCTTATGAAGGCAAGAAGAAAGGAAAGCCTATGTCAAAGCAGATTATTTCCATACTCACCACGACAAAATTATTCCAGACAGGGCCAAGGCCCACTAAGCCAGGGCCTTGGCTTCGTCTATGGCTTTTTGGAAATTGTTGTATTCTAGACGTATTCTAGAATCAGCAACTTGGTCTTCAGTACATACTTTAGCAAAGCAATCTAAGCCTGATTCCTTCTCTAGGTCTAGATCAGGCTTTGCTAGCAGTGTTATTAAGGAGCTCCTGGACTCTACTTCTTCCACTTTCCAAATGTTGTAAGCTATGGTAATCTACACATATAGCTATGGCTACTGTATAAGTGATCAATATGATGAACATAGTACAGTTGGAAGTAAACTGTCATACCAGTAGATACACGAATGATCACTGCTGCAGTAGCTAGTCCTTCCCTCCAGCCCCCCCCCATGTTTTTGGTGTGTTGTTTATGCCAGGGTTTAAATTTTTTATTTTTATTGTTCCTAGCATTGTTTTTTCAGGGCTCAGTTTCCTCCTCTCTGTTGCTGTGAAAGCACTGCAGTGTTTGGCACCCAAATCGGTCTTTTGAGTCAGCTCACCTCAAGATGATGGACAGTTTTGGTGCATGGAAGGTGCTCTGACGCTTTGGAAGCTGGTCAGCTGTTATATCCATGGCAGGCTATGACCCTTATAGCTTAGGCTACTGCAGTAGTGATCATTCCAACATGTCCTATTAGTGAAAGTTTACTAACACAACTGTACTTTGTCTACCTCTTATGACACTTTGACAACATAATTCTCTCCTGCTCCTTATTTATTGATTGCTGTCTATAAGTATCATTTTGTGAAATCTCTTTCCTTAACATATTCACCTTTCTAAGTGACTTCCTAATATTTAATACTGAGTTTACTGATACCGCTTGCACTGTTTTACTGCCAAATTATGAAGTTTTTGTTGTAATTAGTTTACTGGTCCCTTCTATTGGCAGTAGGTTTTCACGTTAGTTTTGGGTTTTACTTGCTACATTCATTCTGTCTTGCTGTTGGTTGGTGTGATGACCCACCACTGCCAACCAATATGTGACGTGGATAGCCCACCTCTGAGCCAGTAGTTAAGAAGCCTCAGTCTTCACCACTGGCATCTGTGGGCGGACATTCACTGGGAGGATAACAGGTACACACACAGTATTTCCAGATGCAGTTCTCTGCATCAAGTGCAATTTCTTTTAAGAGCACACAGAGACCACAGTCAATCTGGGGCTGGTTTCCCTCTCTTTCTCCAGAGCCCCAGTAAGACTCTCCACTGGCACAGCTATAGAGTTAAGTCCTTAGCCAGGGTCCCAAGACAAGTCTTCCAATACTTTCTCTGTCCCACCAGCGCTTCGTGTCCCTGCCCAAGTAGCTAACACACACACACACACACACACACACACACACACACACACACACACACACACACACACACACACACACATACACACAGGCACACGTGCACACAGACTGGGAAATGCTGACACAGCTTTACTAGCTATGCCCCCTCTTGCTCAGTGTATAAGGTAGTTAGCACTGCCACCAGAACCCCTTGCTAGCTATTTTAAGGCCCTTAACAAAGGGTGCCCAATTTTACTGAGTGAAATTAATATTTATACAAATGGTAGTTTGACCAACAGCAAGGCTATTAGGAGTGGCCCACACAGTAACACCAAATAAATAATGCAAGTACTCTCAAAACTTAAATATCTCTACAAAGATCAGCCACAATAAAATGTTATATTTAATTGTAAATAATAAAAGAACAAGACAATACAAAATATCAATTCACAGTGACATCAGAGTTCAACATCACAAGAAATATTTAAAACAACATTGAAGGACAGGTTCAGGCAAATAAAGAAAATGGTATCTAAACTAAGCTTCACTATATTGCTGACTAAATCTAAGAGAGTTACTATACCCTAATAACTTACTCAATAGAGCAAGGCAGATGATGTGGTGAATGGTTCTTGTTGTCAGGTCCAAGACAGAATACAGAATGCTCTGTCTCTGTCTAAGAGACTTCTCAAAATAATATCTAAAATATTACTGCTGTGTTAGCTTGTAGAATGCCATCACTGCTTGTCAGCTGACTTTTAGTTCCCAGACAAAACCCCCATTGCTGTAAGCTGGCAAGACTTAGAGCCTACCTGTAAAAATACACACACAAGGGCTTTTGCTCAGATCTTTGATAGGTGCTGGAAGTCATAAAATAATTGCATACCTCCATGCTTCCAAAGTAGTAATTAGTTCACCCCGAAGACAATGCAGGAATCTTTCTAGTACAGACTTTGTGTCACTGGCTGCTTTGAAACCTGTGAGATAGCATCTTTATGGCTGAGCCTATAAACCAATTTAATTTCAGATATTTTTCTAAAGTTTTCTGGACTGACGTTAATCCTCAAGTTTTCTCTATTAGAACATATACATTTAAACAGTTACAATAGTGCAGTACATTTTTCTTCTCTGCTGCAGGGCCCAGTCTGGATACATTTCAAACACAAGCACTTTACAAAATAACACAAACATCTGTACAAATCAGTTTGATATCCACATGACATACAGTTCAAATACATTTTTAATACCAGCATCTTGTATGACCCACAGTTCTAATACATTTGTAACACAAGCTTCTTGTATAAATACGTTTGATATTCACAAATGACATAGAATTATTTACAAAATTACAGCTAGATGTGCTGGAAGTAGCTCCTTTCATCACCCTCCCCCCTTTGAAGACACAAGCTATTTTATCAAGTGATCCTTGAGAAACATTGTCTGGGAATACATTACCCCATACTCTGTCTTGAGATCCCAGCTACCTTTGTAAGGCTGACCCCATTACAGTGTTGCACTGTCATATCATATGCCTGCAACCCTACGCTCCACTATAGTAACTTGGGATTTTGCTGGCTGACTCCCTGTAGCCATAGACCCCCCTCAGAATCTTCCTACCTTCTACTGCAAATACTCAGCACAAGGGCCTCTCTATCATGGTAAGGTTTCATGATGTTAACATAGCGCAGTTTCTGTCCCTGGCTCCTGCATAGCAGTTCCACCATGTAGTTAACATCACTGACCTTCCTTACTAGTTTGAAGGGTCCCTCTCAAGCTGCCTGTAGCTTATTGTGTCTGACAGGAATGAGACCCATAACCTGCTGCTGAACAGCATGCTCTCTAGCTTGAGCAGTCCTGTCATACCAGACCTTTTTCTGCTGTTGGGCTTCTGCCAGGTTTTCCTGGGCCAAGCCAATGAGTTCCCTGAGCCTTGTCCTGAGGTTTAGGACATATGCCAGAACAGACTCCTTGTGGGATTCATCTTCACCCGCCCAATCATCGCAAATCAAATCTAGAGGTTCCCCATCACTCTATGCCCATACAACAACTCAAAAGGTGAGAAACCTGTGGATTCCTGGGGCACCTATCTGTAAGCAAACAACACATGGGGCAAATAGTTGTCCCACTCCCTCTTAAACTGGTCTGCAAATGCCTGTAGCATAGTCTTTAGTGTAGAGCTTAACCTTTTCACCAAATCATTAGTCTGGAGGTGGTAGGGGGTAGTCTTTAGGTGCTTCACCACACAGTGTTCCCACAGACAAACCAGTAGGTCTGACATGAAATTGGCACCCCTGTCAGTCAGTATTTCTCTTGGGAAACCTACCCTGCTGAAAATCTCTAACAAAGCATTTGCCACATTTTCTGTCTCAGTGGAGGATAGGGCCGCTGCCACAGGGAATCTGGTAGAGTAATCTACTACCACTAGGATATACTTCTTCCCTGTGAAACTTTGGGTAGTCAGAGGCAGCACAATATCCATCACTACCCTCTGAAATGGCTCTTCAATCATAGGCAAATGATTCATTCATAGGAGCTTTGACCTTGTCTCCTGCCTTGCCTACTTTTTGGCAGTGCTCACAGGTCCTGCAGTACCTTATTACATCCCTGGAAATCCCAGGCCAATAAAAGTTCTGCATAATATATCTGTTGGTATACTTTATGCCCATATGACCTGCAAAGGTAATGTCATGGGCTATGGCTAGAAGTGCCAGACGGTAGGCTCTGGGCACTGCCAACTGCTGTATTACCTCACCATCTTGCCCCCCCTCTGGGGTCCATTCTCTATAGGATAACCCTTTGTTCCAGTATACAGAATCCCCTTTTCCTTGAGAATCAGGCACCTCCCTAGCTACCTCCATCAGGCCTTGTAATGTAGGGTCTGAGAGTTGAGCCTGTATCAACTCTCTCTTTATAACTCTTCCCAGCTCCCCTTCCACTGGAAGTCTGGTATCTTCTGACAGCAGTGCCTTACTGTTAGCCTGGGTACTACTACTCACGTCTGCCCTTAAAGTCACTCTATCCAAGGGAACATCAGTACCCACAAGCAGCTGTGGCTCACCTTCAGTCTCACTGCTGCATGGTCGCTCTCTCTCTCTCTTAAGTAACCACCTCACCAGTCCTGGCTTCAAGTGTGCAGCCTGTCTGGGTCCCCCCAAGCTACCAAACACACATGTTTGTCTCCAGGCCTAACTGTGTGTAACTTCATGCACATAAGGTACTTCATTATCAAAATAATTTCCTATCAGGACATCTGCAGGGATATCCACAAACACACCTACTTGCTTGCTTCCTTTTTCATCCTTCCAGTCAAGGTGAACCCTAGCCAAATATATTTGGAATGGGGTCCCTCTTGCAACTTTGACCGGAGTAGACGGCCCCAGCAAGTAGTGCTCCTCTTTAACTATTGCAGGCTTCACAATGGTTTGGTCAGAGGTTGTGTCTCTCCTAGCAGTGGCCTGTTTCCCATCAAATAACATAGGATTTAACCTCTTGTGGTAGTTTGGTGCTCTTGTTGTTTCTAGACAGCTAACCACTGGCAGTCTGTTATTCCCACTTGCTGGCTTCTCTACCTTTTTTTCCCCACCTTGCCTCCATGGACATCTATATGCTACATGGCCCCACTGGTTACATTTAAAACATTTAACCCTTGAATCTGGTCTTGTACCTGAACTAGTGGCTTCCCTTGTTACTGGCAGACTCTGGGTGGTTTAGGCTGCTCACCATGGGTTCCCTTATACCCATATGCAGCACTGAGTATCCCTTTCCTGTGCAGTGATGCCCTGCTTGCTAGGTATAGGTCTCTTTTATGTCCCAACTCATCTGCAGTATTGCATTCCCTATCTGCCAACCAGATTCTCATGTCTTCAGGCAAAGTGCTAAGGGCTTGTTCCCTTACCATAAGATCTGCCAGCTTTTCAAAAGTGGTGGCCTGACACCAACATAACCACCTATGAAAATAAGTGCTTAACTCAGCAATACAATTGCACACACTTTCATCTATCTTATGTCTATGCTCACATAACTTTTTTCTATAAGCTTCATCTATTAACTTAAAGCATTCTAAAAGACACGTTTTTACTGTATTATAATTTAAGCAATCAGTATCAGACAATTTAGAAACAGCAGTTACAGTTTTACCATGGAGTAAAGGGGTCAGGAACTGCCCCCAGAGCCCTCGGTCAACATTATACTGTTTGCATACTCTTTCAAATATATGAATAAAACTATCAAAATGATCACCTTCTTGGTACTGAGGAAGACATTTACTGTCCTTTATTGTTTTTCAGGGACAGTTACTCCCTTCTCCATTACCTCCATGACCTTGGCAAAGAGTCAGCATTTCTTTTTCATGCTGCCTCTGCCTCTCATTTTCTTTGGCTTCCAGTCTCTCTGTGGATTCTGCTTTGACCTCAAAATGCTGCAGTCTCTCAGCTGATTCTCATTCCAAATGTTTGGCCTCCAATTTAAGTCTGTTTAACTCCATATGGATTTTTAAGTCCTCTAAGGAAAAATTGAACTGTCCATTTTCTGGGAGTGGTACATCCCCAAGGCCAGTCTGGTTCTCTTTCCAGTTGCTGGTCTGTGCTGCAGCTGTGGTTAAGTCTGCAATAATTTCTGCTGTAGTCAGGTTGGAATGCCCTAGTCCTTTGGCTTGGCACATCTCAGCCAACTGGCTTGCCATACTCCTCTGCTAACATCCTTGCCTGCTCTCCCTGACTAAGCTAACAAAAAAATAAATAAAACTATTGTGATATGAAACCATGTGGCTGCTTGACAGTACAGACACCTTCTTTAGTGACCACTGTGTATAGGTTACAGAAGTTCAATATCCACACCACTGTTCACCAATATGTGATGTGGATATCCCACCACTGCCAACCAATATGTGATGTGGATATCCCACCACTGCCAACCAATATGTGATGTGGATATCCCACCACCGAAGTACTGCCAGCACAGCTGGTATGCTCTTTTGAGCTTTTTGTTGCTTAATTTCTGTGTTATAAATAAGGTAATTTAGTAAATGCTGCCCACCGTAGAGTGATTTGGCCGACTGCCCTCTATAAGCGTAGGCATTTAAACCTTTAAGTGCCTCTATACAACCTACTCTCCCAATTTGTATTTCACTTTAAATATTCATTAGATATTCAAAAAGGTTCAGATTCCCACTTAATTGCATATTGCTATTTGTGCATGGACTTAGATTATTTGTTTTAGGCAAGTAACATCTCCATTTAATTGACTCCATATCTATAGTCACAATGCCTTTTTCAGCCCAGCATTTGCATTTTCCAGCTGCTGTTTTAGCCAGCTGTTTGAAATCTGTATCATGCGATGATGTAGCATTTGCCTCACATTTACTGTCAACAATCTACTACTTAAATTGCAGACAAAGTGTGTGAGAGATGTAATTTTACAACAATATTTCAATCAGAGCTCTTTTACAATGCCACAGCAAATAACAAGCAGGTTGCTAGTACCACACAACCCATCATTAAACAAAGCACACACAGCTCATACTAAACATGTAAACCTACATAGTGTGAGGCCCTTAAAAGTAATCTACCTAAACCACAAAGGCCTCCTAAATGTAGCGTGAAAAAACAAGCACCCCCAGTAGCCTCACAAACACACATCACAGGCAGCACCTACCATGAAACTTACATCTAAGAGTCACGCTGACAGTTCAAAAGCCCATAAAACAAATCTTCCGTAAATCCAATATCTTAGTCATAGGTGACTTCAGAGTGAGACATACCAATGTACAATTCAACATGCTGTGCAAAGATAGGATCATAGTCATTTGCCTATCAGTCACCAGGATTTATTACTTCATTTAAGCACTCAAGTCCTTGCACCAGAAGTACACATAGTAGACCTGGGTGTAAATGAGTTGAGATGTACCTCCCTGGACTAGATAAAGAGGGACACTTCTTCTTCTTTCGGCTTTTGCCGGTTAGGGGTCGCCACAGCAGATTACCTATCCGCTCATGACTGGCAGTGGAGTTTTACAGTGTTGGGTTGCCAGCACGGCACCCAACCTTCCCCAGAAAGCACACACATGCACGCACTCACACCTAGGACCAATTTAGAGTATCCAATCCACCTACAGTATGTCTTTGGGATGTGGGAGGAAACTGGAGCACCCGGAAGAAACCTACGTGATCACAGGGAGGACATGCAGACTCCACACAGAAGGCACCCCAGCCGAGGATCATACTAGAGAACCTCTTGCTGTGAGGCGGCAATGTTAACCGCTGCACCACCGCGGTTGCCCTACTATATGAAGAGGGACACAACGAAGGTTATTGAATATGTATCTGGGGTTAAACAGCAGAATAATATAAGGTAGCCGAAACAACCACGTTGTTCCGGCTACCTTATATTATTCTGCTGTTTGATTATTTACTTTCTTGGTAGCGGAACATTTACTCAGCGGGTAGCATTATTTCTTGTGCTTTTTATATGTATCTGGGGTTGTTATAAACTTAGCCTTGAGCAGCATTCTACCATCACCAAGAATGATGCTGCAGTGCAAGCAAAAAAAAATATTGACTTCAACAATTGGCTTAGCTTCTGATGTTACTCAAAGGAGGTGTAATATGTATCAGCCTGGGAAGAGATGGTAGACAGTTCCAACTGCTTTGCCAAGGATAGCCTGCACCTCTACCCACAAGGCTTTGTATATTATTTAAATCATTGTCCACCCTCATATTGCCTTTTATGGACAATGTGAGTCTTCTAAAGCTTCCAAACTAACTTAAAAGAATCAGGTTAAAATGTTTGCGTTTCTGCCAAAACTAGAAGTCTTAACAGAAACTACATTCCTTGCAAGCACTTCTTAACCTGGAAAACATTTATGCATGCATCATCACAGACACCTGGTTCAAGACAATTGAAAGCACTCCACAGCCTACCTTGACCTTGCAAAGGCTTTTGACACAATACCCCACTCGGGTATTGTAGAAAAAAAAACCACCTTTAAAATGTAAACCATATGTCACAACATGATGCAACAACTTTGCAAAGAACCCTCCAGGGTTAGAGTTGCTGCTGTGTGTGCGCTGTGCTGTCAGACCTCCAAGTCACAAGTGTTGTCCCCCCCGGTCCGGTCCTTGGGCCTCTACTTCTGGCATCTACTTTCTCGAAACATGGAGCCAACATGGGAGACAAAGTGACACAAAGACTGCATGACTGCAAAAACTGAAGAAGTAACTAACACGGATATCCTTCATATCCTTCTCAAAAGAACAGATAGGAAACAGATAGGCAGTGCCAGAGTGGCCTGCCAAAAAAGTAACCAGTCATCATACCCTTAAAAAACAAGGTAACCCCAAAACCACATATAAGTGGAAGTCCACTTGGGACACAAGCTAAGCACGAGGACCTGATTAGGGGGGATGACATACAGGAGGACAAGTGGTGTCTTTGACACCACACATTGCACATTGCTTCATACCTGAACGAACAGATCTTCATCCAGATCCACCTGATCATGAGGAGATTCCCAGACCAATGAGCTCTGTCTCTTTCCCACTGACTCTCATCACATGTCACATCTGGGATGGTGCAATGCCGGGATGCATCATCTGTCACCAACCAAAAATTGGAGAGACCCCAAAGGAGGCTCTCTCCAAAGAAAGGACTCCACTCTATTCAATCGCATATGCCCTGAAGAAACTCACATGTGCCACTGACTCTCATCATATCTGCTCCAGCTGAGACATAATGTGCCACATCACAAAAAATTAATGGACATGTTCCAACCATGGGAAATCCAAAATCTTAAAATCCAAATCCACCAAAAAAATAAACCTTAAGCGAGGGTATAATAGGACTCTGCTGGAGGGATAAATTTTATCACTCAGAGGGATACATTTATGACTCATAAAATCCCTATGTTGTGAGAGAAAATGGACCTGTGGATGGGAATGTTCAAGAGACAGACCTGTATCTATGAATGGATAGGTTTGGTTAGGAATCTGGAGGCACTACTGGGTGAAATTTTTTCTGGGTCACTGCACAGTATAAAATGGTTTACAATAATTTTCGCCTATTATAAATTTATAGATGGGCTAGCTAGTTTAAATGAGGCTTAGGTATCAGTGCAGGGTTTCACTGTCTATTGCATGTTCAGACCCAGTGCATTAGACAAAGGCACTACAGGGCAGAGTCTCTGTAGTCTTAAAGAAATCTCCAGACTTGTTAGACAAGATAATGAAATGGAATCCCTCCACATCCAACTTAGTATTAAAAAACTCCCTTATCATATCATAGCTACTACAGGGCCCCCTCTATGTCCACACATCCCATACCTCCTACCTAACTAGCATGGAGTCCCTAGGTATTCAGTTTAATACCATTCTCCTAGGAGACATTAACTAGTACTTCATAAACTGGCAGTCTTATAATCCTCAAACATGTATGCACAGAGATTTCTAGATGTCATTAAAACAGATTCCCTGGACCAGTTAGTCTTCTTCCCAATCAGAGGTGATAAAACCCTAGACTTGTTCTTTAATAATATGAGTAAGCTTTGCTCCCCATCAACTGTAACTTCCCACTTAGTCAAATCAAACCACAAGTCCATAATAGGCATCATAAGATTGACATCCAAGGCATCTTCCAATGTCTCAGTATTAAGAGATTATGGGATGGTTAATCCTCTAAAACTGAGTGATGGGCTGACTAGAAACCCATTCCATCTTGATGACCCCCTGCTTAGGAAGAATCTTTTACTGCCAAATTCTAAGCACATGTGAATTGCTGCATAGAAACATCTGTTCCTCCCCAGAAATTAATACAATGCCAAATTCAAAAATAAACCCATATAATAGAATCCAAGTATAAACAGACTGTATAATGAAGGTAAAAATAATTAATAGCACACAAACATAAATCTAACTCTCAAGATGCCAACATCGCTCTTGCTAAACCAAACAAGAAACTCTGCACCGTGATTAAATCAACCAAATCCAGATAGGATGTAAAAATAGCCACTCAAGTGAAGGACAGCTACAATTACTTCTTTAATTATGTTAAAAATCTCAGAGACTACACCTAGCTGTACAGATATAATAGTAAATGACACTACATCCTTGGTGCAGAGCTAATAGTAGACATCACATCCTCAAACCTAGAGGACATAGCCAATAAACTAGCAGACAAATTTAGCTCAAGCTTCACTGCCTCTCCCTTCCAATATTCTCAGATCACATACCCACATCCACAACCCCCTCAAATCTCCTAAGAATAAGTACTCAAGGTGATATCTGAGGCCAAGTATGCTACATTGATGGGGCCAGGCAACATACTGGGATGCCTACTGGTCCACCAGAAACATGCCTTGTCTGATCTCCTGCAGAAACTATTGATTATCAGCCTCAAAACAGGCTTTGTGCCAGATGAATGGAGGACAACAACAGTCAATCTCTTGCCCAAAGGCATTGCCTCAATGGCCAGGGTAATTATAGACTCATAAGTCTGAACAGTCTCATCTATAAGGCTGTGGAAAAGATCACTATGAAATTAATAAATAAAGGTATCTGTAACCTACAGACTCTCAACCTAACCTAGTTTGAGTTCATCAAGGGCTGCTACTGCCTACTTAACATGGTTAACTTCCTAAAAAATTTACTGAGGCAATTGATAAGAGTAAAACAGTGTACCTTGCAAATCTAGACCTTGCAAAGGTGTTGGACACCATCCCACAATTAGGTATCAAAGGTAAACTCTCCCATCTAAATTTAAATCACTCTGTGTCTCATTGAATAGTTAAGGTGGGCATGCCTACCTCCTCCAAATGACCTGTCCCTGGCTGAGTTCAGTCCTTGGGCCACTCCTGTTTGGCATTTACTTTTGAGAGGTCAAAGCTAATGCTACAGATTTCTGAATGACCATGTTTGCAGATGACTGCAAACTTGGTGTCATCAAAAACTCCAGACATCAAGATCCTCCTAGACAGCCTGTCCCAAACAAATAGTTGGTGTCAAAACGATAGACTGAAACTAAATGCCAAGAAGTATGTAATCATATTCTTCAGCAAGTTTAACTCCCTTTGTAACAATCACACCGACAGCACACCTCATAAAATTGATCAGGTAGTTAAAGATCTGGGAACTGTTGTAAGGAAGTCCTTTTTCATTGTACACTTTATAGCCAAAAATATTGCGTCGAGATCCAGGGATGCCATAATTCCAGTGTGCTCTGCACTCATTAGGATGATCATTGAGTATAACACCCTTTTGGTATGTACGCATCCAAACACTTGCCATAACTTGAATGGCCACAGTGCTTTCTCACTTAAAAAAAAATAAAATAAAATCAAGGGCCTAAATCATAAAGACTGTCTGTGCAGACAATCTCAAAGCCATGCCCCTCTTCTCACTATTATACAAGTTACTGACAGCGGACCTCTGTCTTGCATATAGAGCTTCAACAGACCCTATTCTATCAGACCTATTACTCATTTGGAAGCCCAGTGGTATCATAAGCACCTTGATAAATAAATAGAACATGTTGATGGAATAGATTTGTATCACAGAGCAAAAGACTTCTGCGGAACCATCTTCCACTCTAAATGAAGCAATGTACTTCTCTTACTCTGTTTAAATGTAATTTAGATGAATGGATGGGTAACTACAAATTCACTTTAGGTTTAGCACCCCTGTCTCTCTTGGATAGAGGAAACATGTTAACATTCAAATACATTCTTGTTTGGTCTACCTTTGGGATATTCATATGCAAAATATAAAGGCTAAAAACTACTATGGGAATATAAAGCTAGGCTCCTTATAATCTTCACAGATCAATAGCCTAGTAAGAACATATGGACCTATCTTTACCAGTCCAAATGAAAATTTAATAAAGATGTTTTTTATTTTCTATATGTAGTGCTTTGCATTTATTTTCATTAGATTCAATCTATTAATCTCTCTGATTAAACTCCAAACTTGCCAAGTCCACTTCAGGTCCAGATCTCCACCTGCTATGACATTTCCCCAGTGTTAGTGTAATCTGCAAGTATTTTGATCCTGTTTTCTACCACAGCTTCCACTATAAAGTGCAACACACATACATTAAACAGTATAAGTCTGAATGCTGAACCCAAGACACCCTGTTTATCCTCTCCTTCTTGGAAAGTACTCTGCTTGTCACCACACTATGAGAATTTCCTAAAACCATCTGTCAACCCATTTTACAAAAACTCGGCCAGCCTCACCCCCACATTTCCCTAACAAGTTCCTCTGTCTCACAGTACCAAATTCCCTGCTAATATTTACACATATCACTTCCATTTGATTTCTGTTATCCATCTCTTATGTTACTCAGTCATGAACCCGAGGTAACATCAAGATGTTTTAGCCATAAAATTAACTGGTGATTATTTTGTAGATTTTATCTTCAGGAACAACAAATCATCCTTTTATCATTTTCCATAGCTTTTTCCAACACAAATGTCAGCCAAGATAGTCATTGATTACCTGGGTTGAAACTATCAGTATCCTTAAATAATACCACCCCATTAGGCCTTTTCCAGGATCTTGCCTTCCCTTAAGTGAGCCACCAAAATCATCGCTAGCTGCAAACAAATTATGAGGCTTATCCCATGTGGCACCTGTACCTTGTCTTCCCAGAAAACAACAAAGAAAAATGCTTGTTGTCCAAACTTTTTGGCACATTAGTAAAAAGTATCGATTCTCGTGCTGATACCCTTTCCTTTTTTTAGTAATCCTGGCCAGAAAGAATTCAATTAAAATTTCAAGGTGCTATTCACAAACATCATGAGTCATAATGTAGGGGAAATACACTTTAGAACAGCATACCAACACCCAGATCAATTCATTTACTAAGATACGCTGCTGAGTAAGGTATTTTATGCAGTCTTACTGCATTGTGTAGCCATACTATTCACAGTATGGAGTAAACATGCAAATATCCCTCTTCTCATTATATGCAGTCAACAAATGTATATCAGACCCGATAAGGTGCCCTATGGACCTCCAAATGCACGCAGTCAGATAGTGCAACACGTCAGTCAGTGCAGCACTCCCCTTCCCTGCTGATGTGCCACTCATTATACAGAGATGAACAGCATGTCAATACTAAGGTAAAAGGCACATACATAAGACCTTACTGGCAATGTCATTCCCTATTGTGCAGCCTACCTTGCCAGCCCAGATGGACTGTTCCCTTCCCCCTCCATACAATGATGATACTAAACTCCTGTCAATGGGTGTTCACACAGCACTAGACCCCACATTACCATAATATTATAATGACCCCAACTTGTTATTCTGCTTAATGATGACCCCTAGCTCTGCCATAGTGCTTAATAAAAGGGAATGCATTCTGACTTGTAGTTAGGTATGATGGCAAAGCACAGCTCTGCAGGCACCAGCCGGTTAATAAAGTATGTGTCTGACACCTAACTTATTAATGATCTGTTCCTTGCAATGCTGTGTTGCACTTCAATGTTTGAAGAGCAATGCAGTTACTGCGAATGTTGGTAGTAGTGGAGCTCATAGTGTGCTGTTCACAATCACAGAAGTGCCATTCTATGCAGGCATTCACTGCCAAAACCTATGTACATTATTCATGGTGCACACCACTGGTGCACTAAATAAAAAGCACAGAATGCTTGTAGCCATCTATAGGCTATGTTTGTAAATTTCAGAGGCCAACTGATTTCCATCCTTATCAAGCTCTCCACACTACTTTATAGGGTCATTATTAACACCCTTTTGAATACTCTCTTCAATAACTTAGGACTTCTGTTTCTCACTTTTCCTCCAAGCCCATCTCCCATATTTGGCTAATAAACTACCTAAGGAACTCTCATAGTTAGTTTGCTGCATTGGGTCTCTGCTGAACCCCCTTTTCATCCATCAGACCTTGTATAATTGTGGGTCTATATCATTATGTTGAAAACTCTAACCATCCAATTCCTGTTTATCAAACTTAATACATCAAAAGCTAACTTCAGTTAATGAGCACTTCTGCATATTTTTTCCCCTGAGAAATTAACTAGTGGACCAAAGTAGCTACTGTCACAAGAACCACATAATTTAAAACCCACCCAAGTGGGGGGCTGTGGCCCTCACACCCCCCAATGTAGGGGCTGAGCCCCCACCCACCCTAACTAAACATACTAACTCCAAGATTACACTACAGTGGTGAAAGGGCAACTTCTCAATGATGGCCAACTAGTTAGTTTCCCTGGGAAAAAAATTGCAGAAGTGATAGTTCGCTGAAATTAGCTTTTGATGTATTAAGTTAGATAAATAGGGATTTGATGGTTAGAGTGTTCAATGAAATTATATAGATCCATAATTGCATGTCTTTGTTCAATTCTCCATCTTATTCATACTATCCTTTCTGCTGAATAGAAGTACTGCAGGATCACTTCTCCCACTGAGGAAGTCCTGTCTACAGTCTTTTTTGTAATCTATCTCTATAAATTGTAATTCTTTGATACTTGTAACAGCAGGTGGTATTATCCTGGTTTGAGATTAGTTTAACAGTGCAGTAGCACCCCTACCTACAGCCTATGATTCCTGCCTCACATGGCCAGCTAGTAACTGATAACCTAAAATGATTTTAAGGAGGACATGCTCTAAACTTTCAGGACCACCTTGTATACTACAGATTTGTTTAGCTTCCAGGGTCTGCTGCAAAATACTGAGTAGAGATACTTGCTCTGTTTTCTATTTTTTGTGTTGTTACATGCCTTTGACTTATACTGTTACATGACCAATTGTGTGCGGAAATAAAACAAGTAAAATGTAATAATAATCAGTATAGCAACAACAAAAAACACAATGATAATGATACTATTAATATTAATACTAATACTAATGATATTACTAATATCACTAGTAGTACTGCTGCTAATGTATAGTACAAGAATCTGTAACATTGTACCACACTGTTTTTCAGTGAACTAAAATACATCTCCATATTAAGTCTTGTATTCTTGGCTCAGACAGTAAAACAGAAAGGATAATTTTATTCCTGCAAGTCCTTGGTCTGATCATTCAGATGGTTTAAAGGGGCAGTAGTATGCACAACTTCACTTTCTTGAGGCTTCCTGGGCAATAGCGATGTTTCTGGTTTTATTTTAACAAGATCTGACTTTCTTTCAAGGTTCTTTGAAAGTGGGTGTGCTAGTAGCCCTCCCTTTTACAGGTATGATCAGATTCATCTTACAAGGAAGCTGTTATTAGGCTAGCGTTTCATTTTGTTACAGTCAATTTATTCTCTAATTGTTAGCCTATGTTTATCCTGTACCATATCAAAACATCCCAAAACTGACAGAATAAGCTGAGTTAGTAGAAGGACAAGCTCCAGTATTTCAAAAGCTGAAGACATACTGAATAATAAAGCACATCTGTTTCTACTTTTGAAAGTGTACCATTTTATTGAATTGTTTTTCAAACATACCTCTCAACTTTTTAGTACAAGAAATCTGTACAAAGCCAAAAATAATGGGGGAACAAAGACTCCAAAATATGGACAGCTGTTAAATATCAATCCTATAAAGTTAGAAAGTTGCTAGAAAAGGTGTTATGTTAGCATGCATTTTCTGAAACATATGAAGTTGTAAACTAAAATGTCTGTCATTATTTAGTGACTTCAATCCAAAATGCTTTGCCTGAAAACCACAAACGTTATGAAAATAAACCAAAAATATGAAGCAAAAAATCTGGACAACACTAGGTAGATCTTATTTTTTTTCATCACTGAGAGCATGGAGAACTACCCAAATATTGCACACATTGGCGATAATTCAGTGTAACAGAAATATGTTGGTTTGGAGTTGGGTATAACAAATTAGCTGCAACAAGGGCTAGAATGTCTGCAGGTGTGTAGACACCTTTTATCAGACAACAAAACGTATGGTGGGATGCTCTACATGTTTCACCTCTGCCTCATTGAGGTAGGACATGAATTGCAGATTTCATCTCATGGAGAACTCAAATCAATGGAAAATCAAAGTGATCATTTTTTTGTAGGGCACATACCCCTAACACCCTCCATGTCAAATGCAAGATCCACATCCCAAATTATATATATAGCAACTCAACAGTTGCAAGCCTAAAGTAAACTAAATTACTGCTTCTCATACTTAGAAACCCCCAACAGAAAATATTTCTGGTAAGATACAATGATTGTGGGGCTCCATATTGGGAATCTGAACTCAACAAGATGGAAACTCGAGTTGTATCTCAATGATATATACGAAAGCTGTTTGTACTCCCACAAATTCATAAGGGAATGGGAGGGGGGATACAATGGATAATTCTTCTGTAGACAAGACTTTTCTGTCTTGAATGGATGAACCTTCCCAGAATGAAGATAGAAAACTATGAATGATAATATGGAATGTCTTAATTAGAATTAACTCCAACTTTCTGTGTGACTCTGCTTCATACCACTTAGACTCATAGGAAATTCAAGTCTAATGAGTATTGGAGCTATTACACCTTGCCAGTTTAAACTATGCCTACCTTTTCAGAGTGGGTTAAGCCAGTGATGCCTAGGATAACTTTATGAATACTCTTCATAGGTTCATAGGTAGGTACTAGGCTATCTTCCCAAGGGCATTTATAAGCCTAGCCAGAATGTGTTGGCTTTCACCTCCCCTTTAAATTAGTTTCCTGGGCCTCTGTCTAGTAGGGCCACTGAAGTGATCCCAGGGGTAAACCTACAATTTCCCATCCACTCGTCAAGATTTCTCTTGAAGAGAGTCAGCGAGGTGCACTGCCTAACATAAATTGGGATTCTATTCCAGAGCGAGGGAAGTCTCTGAGCCAGGAATCTATCACTCCAGGATGTCCTGTTTATTGTTGTGCTGAGGTTTAGTTCACTGGAGCATGTGACTCTAAGAGATTTGGTTTTCTTGAGGTGGAACATGTCCATTAATTCCAGGTTGGACATGGCCTTATACATCAGGCAGAGATCACCTCTGAGCAAGCGGTAAGCAACCGAGTAAAGCTGGAGTTTTTTTTAGACGAGCTATTTAGGGCATCTCTTTGGGGCCCATGATCCTCTTGGTGAGGTACGTCTGTGGTCTTTCCAGCTGTTGCAGGTGTCGAGTAAGGTACATTCCAAATGGGGCATTGCACTCTATTATGGGCCTAATTAGTGATGAGTAGAGGGGCACAATGACCTCTCTTGATCTAGAGGTGAACCCTTTCTTGAATAGGTGGGCTACATAGAAGGAATTTCTAACTACTTTGGCAATGTGATTATTGAAGGAAAGGATGCTGTCTGCCTGGGTCCCCAAGTCCCTAATTACATCTTCTGTACTTAGTGGATTACCACCTATGTGATAATTTGTGGGCGCTTTGTTTTTCCCAAAGGGGATGACTATGCATTTTTTGGCATTCAGCTTGAGGCCATGGTTTTGACACCAGGTATCTGTCTCTGTGAGACCCTTCTGGAGGATGTCTGTGTCAGCCGGTGATTTGATTATGGCCCCCAGTTTGCAGTCATCTGCGAAACTTGGTCAGCCATAGTCCTCCTATGCTTGCCTGTACCTCAGAGAAGTATATACCAAACAGGAGGGGTCCCAGGACTGAGCCCTGTGGGATGCCACTTGTAACTGGTTTAGAGTCAGACATGGCACCCATGACACTGACCATGTTTGTTCGGGTTAATGTTCAAGATGGTGAGCTTATCTACAATGCAGTGTGGAATGGTGTTGAAGGCCTTAGTGAGGTCCAGGTAGGCTGAGTGGACTATCTTTCCTTCATCTATGGCCTTGGTAACCGTTTCAAAGAAGTCAACTAGGTTTAGGAGGCAGGATCTGCCATTAACAAAGCCGAATTGGGTAGGGTCTAGTGTCTGGAGGTTCCCAATGTCTCTGTTTATGAGTTCCATGATGATTCGCTCCATAGTTCTGCAGACCAGGCTAGTCAGGCTTATAGGATAATAGTTCCCTGGTTCTTTTGTGGCACCACCTTTGTGGAGTGGGATGACTGTTGCTGTATGCCATTCTTTGGGTACATAGCCTGTGGTAAGGCTGAGTCTGAACAGTGACTTTAGGTGAGGGTTTAGTTCCTGTTGGAGTTTGTGTAAGATGCAGCCTGGGACACCATCCGGTCCCATTGATGCTGTGTTCTTAGCTTCGGAGAGGGGTGTTTTTACCTGTGTGTCCATGATGGCTGGGGCTCTGTATTCTTCTGGGATGGACACCGGCCCTTTTGGGGGTGAGGGGGGCAGGTAAAGTTTGCACGGAACTTGTCAGCCAGGATGTTGGCAATGTCAGTTGGTTCAGTGTATTTTTTGCCATTTTGCACTAGCTCAGAGCATATCTGAGAGTTACCACCTAGATTTTTGACATAGCTAAAGAAGGCTTTGTGGTTATCTTTAGAGTCCTTGGCAATTTTTCTTTCGAAACTGGCCTTGGATGATTTTATGAGGGATCGTAGTTTATTGCTAATATTGATCAGTGATGTCTTTCCTTTTTGGGATTTAGCTTTATCATGTAGTAGTTTCCTCCTTCTGTTGTAAAGCTTATTTATGGCCAGGTACCACCAGGCTGGTTTCCTTTTTTCGGAGGAGTGAGTTTTGGTTTTACTTGGGGTGGCTCGATCCATGCATCAATGTAGATGCTCATTGTAAAGGATTCTGTGGTTTGGGCAGCATTATCCTTTAGCAAGGGGGCTATGAAACTTTCCACCTCGGTCTTGAGAAGTGTGAAGCTGGCTTTTGAAAAGTTTTTCACAATGGTTTCCTTGACTTGGGGTGGGGTCGGAATGTGGATGTCCAGTGTGATTAGTTTATGATCTGATCATACCAGCGAGGGGTTTACCTCTGGTGTGGAGCACTGATCCCCTATGTTGGTGATGATCAGGTCCAGTATGTTGTCACCTCTTGTGGGTGTGGTGACCAGCTGTTCCAGGGCGTTTGAGTTTATAAACTCTAGGAAGCACTGGGAAAAGGAGTTTGTACTCGAGTAGTTAACCCAGTCAATGTTTGTGTAGTTGAAATCTCCCAATATCATGGTGTTAGGTAGGACCTTTGTATTTTCCAATGTTCTCAGGAATGCTGAGTGGGGGTCCTGAGACAAGGTAGGTGATCTGTAGCAGAATATGATCTGAGAAACAGCTTTGCCCACTGATAGTTGCACATGGATGTTCTCCGAGGCCTTGTGCTGTACTACTAACCTGGAGGCGTGGGCATCCTTTATGAAAATGGACACACACCCTCCTTTTGTATTTCGGTCTGGGTTCTTGGGCCGAAAGGTATGGTATGAGCTGTAGCCTGGTAGTGCTGGAGTGCTCTCTGGAGCTTTGAACCAGGTTTCTGCTACTGCACAGATATCGATTTGCTCCATGCTAAGGAGTGCCTCTAGTGCGTGCATCTTGAGGTTTAGACTTCTAGCATTGAGTAGCATTACCCTCAGTTTCTGGTTTCTTGTGTTGTTTATGGAGGTTGGTTTGTCTTTTGAGCCTTGCCTAAAAAGGCACTATGGGGGTGGCAAGAGCCTTGGCCAGTATTGGAAAGCCTAGGAGCAACAGGTGCAAGCCATCTCTGGTGAAGCTGCGTGGCTTGTCAAGCATGTCGTTCCAGGCTGACAGACACTGGATCCCCTTTGAACCACACAAATAGCTTAGCCAATTGTTAAAACTGATCATTTTTCTTCATACTGTGGCATCATTCTTGGTGAGGGCAAGATGCTACTCAGGGTCAGGTTCATACCGGCCTGGGCTACATGATCAGAGACCTCCTCTATGTCTCTTTTCATGTAGTCCAGGGAGGTGCATCTCAGGTCATTCACACCAACATGTACAATGACAGAGTTATATTTGTACTTGTTTTGGAGTGACCTGAGTGCTTGTGTTATGTGGTGGATCCTGGCACTCAACAGGCAGCTTACAGTAACCTTCTCCTTTTTCAGTCTAGTGAGTGGGACATCAGTGTGCCTGATAACAGAGTCACCTGTTACTAGTGTATTGGGTGTGTTGTTGTGCCTTAAGGGCTGTGGTTGCGTGGCACACTGACTTTGTGAAGTATGTGATATGTGGTTGTTGTTTGAGGGTGGAGGTTGCTTGGATGTTTGCTTTGGAGGTCTCTGCTGCTTAAGCAGACTTTTATTTAGAGCCTCCGAGTATGTTTTTGTGTATTTATGTGTGTTGTTTGCTGGTGCATGTGTAACTGTTTTATGTGAGACTAGAAATCTGGTGCAAGTGTTTCCCTTCTTCTCCTGGCTGGCTGTTTCAGTCATGGGTCAAGAGTGCTTGGCCTCCAGTTTGGCTGTATAGTTGCATCTCTCACATATATTTGTGTTTGTTGGAAGGAGGAGAGGGTTGTCCATGTACATGAGGCAACTGTAACATTGCCTCAAGATTCCCAGATTCACCAGCTGGCCTGGAGAGTATACCTGAAACTGCCCTTTGGACATGCCTGTATGGGTAGCTGAACTGTTTTACTGATTGTCCGGTAGGGACAAACTAGGGAGCCTTGTACTATTGTATAGTAAAGGGGAAGTGTTGTTTTAGTGTTTAGTAGTGCTTACTGAGAGCTTGGAGCAAGTGCTGGGCTGTAAAAGGAAGTTAGAGTGCTTAATTTGAGAGTTTTGACTAGTTCTAAGGGAAAAATTGAAGAGCAGACTTCATGGAGCCTGGAACAGTTTAACCCTAAATCACAGAAACTCTAGAAAATTGGCGTTTTAGGCAGAATTAGCTAAAGGCAGCAACAAAATGCAGAAAAATGATACTTAATCACTCCAAAGTCTCTGTCTTTTGTCTCTCTGCTGCTGTAGACCACTGCAGGGCACCAGGCAGGAGCTTGCTGAGCTGTATACTAGCACAAAAAACTTGCAAACGTGGGTTTTATAGCAGGGAAATGAAAGAGATAGAAATTAGCCCAAAATGGCCATTAATCTACTAATTTATGGGCTGAAACCACTCCTCCAGGGACAGAAAGGCTGCTCAAAGCTCCCTCTCTCACAGTGAATAGAGAAACTTCCTTCTATCCAAGTAAGGTATGGGCAAACACATAAACTTGTAACACAGCCCTAAATTCAGCACTAACCAGAAAACTGGACTAAACTAGCTTAACAAGGTGGGAAAACAAGTATATTTTTTTGTTTTTTTTTTAGAAAATAAAGCAGATACAATAAAAAAAAAAACACTTTAAATACACAGAAATGGCTATCTCACTTGAGTGTGTAGCCTACAACAGTTAAACAGGAAATTTAAACACAAAATCAACTTTGTTAAAGTGCAGGCAGTAAAATAAGTACAATATGTAGCTAAAACAAGCTTTTTAAATCACAGAAATGCTAGAAAATCAGCATTTTAGGCAGAATTAGCTAAAGGCAACAATAAAATGCAGAAAAATGATACTTAATCACTCCAAAGTCTCTCTTTTGTTTCTCTGCTGCTGTAGAACTCTGCATAGCACCAGACAGAAGCTTGCTGAGCTGTATACTAGCACAAAAACCTTGCAAATGCGGGTTTTATAGCAGGGTAATGAAAGAGATAGAAATTAGCCCAAAATGGCCAATAAACTATTAATTTCTGGGCTGAAACCACTCCTCCAGGGACAGATAGGCTGCTCAAAGCTCCCTCTCTCACAGTGAACAGAGAAACCTCCTTCTCTCCAAGTAAGGTATTGGCAAACAAAGAAACTTGTAACACAGCCCTGAATTCAGCACTAACCTGAAAACTGGACTAAACTAGCTTAGAAAGGCAGGAAAACAAGCATATATATATATATATATATATATATATATATATATATATATATATATATATATATATATATATATATATATAATATATATATATATATATATATTTTTTTTCAGAAAATAAAGCAGTTACAATCAAAAAAACACTTTAAATGCACAGAAATGGCTATCACACTTGAATGTGTAGCCTACAACAGTTAAACAGGTAATTTAAACACAAAATGACTTTGTTAAAGTGCAGGCAGTAAAATAAGTACAATATGTAGCTGAAACAAGCTTTTTAAATCACAGAAACTCTTTGACGACCCTCCACTGAACCAACAATCAAAGAGCCTCAATCCTCACCACTGGCACCTGTGGGGGAGCATTCACTGGGAGGATAACAGGTGCACACACAGTATTTCCAGATGCAGCTCTCTGCATCAAGTGCAATTTCCCTTAAGAGCAGACAGAGACCATAGTCAGTTCAGGGCTGGTTTCTCCCTCTTTTTCCAGATCTCAATAAGACTCCCAACTGGCAAAGCTATAGAGTTGAGATCTCTGCTGAGTGACCAAACCAAGACTTCCAGTACCCTCTCTGTCCAATCAGTGTTTCACATCCCTGCCCAAGTAGTTGACCGACACACTCTTTGATGTTTGATTTGCACTCACCCATACACCTAGGAAAGGCTGAAACAGGTTTACTAACTATGCCCCCTTCTGCCCAGACTATAAGGTAGTTACCACTGCCACCAGTCACTCCTTATCAGCTACTTTATGGCCTTTAACAAAGGATGTCCAATCTTACTGTGTAATATTAATACTAATACAATGGTAGTTTGACCAAGAACAAGGCTATTAGGGGTGCCCCACATAGTGTCACTAAATAAACCTGCAAGTACTCTCAAAACTTAAATATATCCACACAGATCAGCCACGATGAAAGAATTAAATATATGTAATAATAAAGAATAAAAGAACAAGCAAATACTCAGTATATATTCACAGTGACATCAGAGTTCAAAACCACAGGAAATATTTAAAATAACATTGCAGTACACAAATAAAGAAACACAAAATCTAAACTAAACTTCACTATATTCTTGACTGTATGTAAGAGAGTTAATATAACCTAGCAACCTACTTAATTAGAGCAAGTAGATGTGGGGTAAATGATTCTTGTTGTTGTTGTCAAGTCCAAGACAGAATGCATAATGCTGTGTCTCACTGAGAGACTCCTCAAAATAATATCTAAAATATTAGAGCTGGGATAGCTTGCAGAATTACATTATTTCTGGCCATCTGATTTCTAGTTCCCAGGTCAAAACTCCCATTGCTGGCAGCTGGTAGCTTTTAGCATCTACTTGTAAAAATACATAGCCAAGTGCTTTTGCTCAGATCTTTGGCAGGTGCTGAAAGTCATAAAACAATTGCATTCCTTCATGCTTTCAGAGTAGCAATTACTTCACGCAAAAGACAATACAGAAATATTCCTGTTACAGACTTTGTGTCTCTAACTGCATTGAAACCTGAGAGATAGCTTATTTATGGCCTAGCCTATAAAGTGATTTAATTTCAAATATTTTTCTAAAGTTTGCTGGACTGAGGTTAACCTTTGGTTACCTCTGTTAACATATACATTTAAACAGTTACAATAGTGCATGTACATATCTGTTCTCTTTCAGTAGGGCACACTGTGGATACATTTTAAGAACAAGCACTTTACAGATACCTTTTCATCACAAACATCTGTACAAAGTAGTTTGATATACACATGACATACAGTTCTAATACATTTGTAACACAAGCATATTATATAAATTAGCTTGATATTCACAAATTACATATAAGTATTTACAAAATTTCAGCTAGCTGTGCTGGCAGTACCTTTTTACCTCACATCAAATTCAAGAAGATAGTGTGTCACATTGCTTTATCTCCAGAAAAGGTCTATTTCAGAGGTGAGGGAGATGTTAAGTAATGAACCTGTCCCTCCATCTTGTTTTATTGATTTTCTGAAGCAGGTTTAGCTCTCTTATTCTGGTATTTGTGGGAAGGTTTGATTTGAGAAGGCATACGGGATCCTGGACTATAGGGTCCATGATTGCTATGAAAGCAAGCCTTAAGTCTCCACTGATGAGCCTGTAAGACACATAAAAGAGGGACAGTGTCTTTAACTTTTCTGGTAATGAATGGATTTTAGCCTGTGATCCTATTTTTAGGAATCTCTGGGGTCTTTCCAACTGTTATATATGGCTGGTGAGGTACACCCAAATAAAAGGGGCACTGTATTCTATAAATGGTCTAATCAGTACTGAACACAAATGGATGGTAACCTATTTAGAACTGAATGATATTCCTATGATGATCAGCTGTGCCATGTAGAAGGATTTCCTGACAACTTTTGCTAAATGGTGGTCAAAGGAGAGGGAAGTTTTCCACCCAAGTTTCCAGGTCTCTACCTACATTTTCAGTTTGAAATGGGGAATTGTCAGTGAATGAAGTGGGCAATTGTTAATGCTATATGCTGGAGGGATGGCCTGTCTGCCAAATGCAACAATGTGGCATTTTTCTTATTTAAATTAGGCCCATTTCTACTTCAACTGACATTTATATTGCAGGTGTCTGCTGAAGTGCGTCCAATGTCACAGTGTGATTTGACAATGACTCCCCATTTTCAGTCATTACAAATATGGTTAACAGTAGGCCTTGGCTTTTAGTGTCTAAGTCAGAGAATTAAATACCAAACTGTGTGGAGCACAACTGATCACCTTCAGGTGCTCTGATATGCCTCTGCCATCCACATCATGTGAGGTCTGTCTTTTCCCTCAGTATGATATTTTCTTAACACATAATATTTAGTTTATTAATTATGTAAGCGTAGGGGAAGGTATCAAATGTCTTGGCCAGATTCGGGAAAACCGTGCATATAGTTTGACCAGCGTCAACAACTTATGCTTCCTTCTGAAAGAAGTTGTCCAGATTCACTAGACAAAATCTACTGTTACAAAACTGAAATGCTGCGGATCTAACTTGATGATATTTTTAATGCTAATGTTAATCAAGTCTGTTATAATGTGCATCATAAAAATGAGACTTGTCAGCCTAATGGGCCTATAGTTTCTTTCTCCATTAAACAGACATTGTAAGACTTGAGAGACTCTAAATTTTAAGATTCTTATTTAACTTTTCAGGGTTTAATGAGCATTGAAGTTCGGATAACTTGACTTCCTATAATTTGCCTTGTCAGACTTGAAACAAATTTTCACTCTGTTTTTACCCCCATTTGAGTGAGCTTCCAGTATAGAAAGCATGCTTGATATGGGGCAGAATAGCCAAGTCTCAAAGTAGCTGGGGTGAGGTATGAGAGAGGAGTGTCCTGTGTGGGAGATTGATGTAGAGTAAACAGTGTTTAGCCATATCCACAGTGATTCCCAGTTACTGATTTTCAGGGTAAATATCTTTGCTGATGACCACCATGAATAAGAAAATCACGGAAAGACCCCTTCTCTCTGAACAAGCAGGGTACTATCACATGTTTATTTATTTATGTTTCATTTATTGACTTATTTGCATTTGTTGACTAGGAAGGTCTACCTAGATATGAAAAAATTCTTTACAGGCCTAGGGAGAACAACTCCACAACAAACATATTACAACATTATACATTAATTTGCAAATGTACCAAAAAGAATATGGTAACAATATGCAGTATACAACAGCAAAAAAGAAAAGGAATGGGAAGACAGACAAATATGTGCCATGGTGTCATGGCAACCTTTTTTCAATAAGTACAACATTTATAAGCAAACAATTTGCCTAAGCTTGAGAAGACAGCTAGAGGCCACATATTAATGCTTTCATTCCAAACAAGTGTACACAATAAACAAATTCAAACTGTTCACTTTGTTGTTACTCCTGTCTCTGTTGCCTTAGTGGACAATAATAGCAACATTAGACCTCACAGATGCCTATTTTCAGATCTTGGGAGTTGAAACCTAACAGTAGCTGCCTCAGGTCTGCATCTTCAATGAAGGTGCTTCCCTTTTTTTCTTGGCAACTGCTTCTAGGACATTTGTCAAGTATCTGGTCCTAAAGCAGGCTGTATTGCTGTTGAAATGCATTCACATTTTTCTGCACATGAATGGGAAACAGATGGTTATGAAGTCTCAGAAATAGCTTCTAGCACATATGTGGGTGATAACCTACTTTCTAGGTTTCAGGACTTTACTGGATCCAGGAAAATAATTTTGGAGAAATTTATTGTATCTCACTGAAGATAGACTTTAGTACATGGCAGAGAATTTTCAGTCATCATTCACTCAGGAAATACCACCAGGCAGGGATAATTGGATCTGAGGTGTAGAGTGATGACGTTCTCATTCATCAGGTGATCTGGTTGCCATTAGTGATATGTGTTCTGGTGGAGCCAAATAAACAGAGAGAGGAATAATGATGTGTCCACCAGCTGACCTCTGTCAGAGTGGAAGATGAGGTGGTTTGCTGGAGCATGCCTGACACCATGGTCCAAATAAAGACCAGTCAGTGATGAAGCATTTGCAATCTGACAAGGTGAGCAGAGCAAATAAGTATCACACCGCATGTCCAAATGCCAACTTGACCATCTGTGTTCAGAGTGTTGGGTAATGCTAGAGATTACCTAATATGCTGCAGCAACCCTGTCAGTATCATTCATGAAGCTACAGGTACATTCTCTTCTCTCCACCGTCCAGTCTCTGTGACCATTTAGGACTATTCCATCAGGTCTGCTCAGTCCCTGTCATGGATAAGTGTAGCATGCTAGCTTTTGGTACCCATCAAGACCTCAGACCTATTCATGACCCTGCAGCTTCCATTCTCATTCCTTTTCCCTGAGAGTGATGAGTAGGTGAAGTCGCTTCTCTCCTCCATCTCTTCCAGACAACTTCATCATTACCAGTGCACCTAAGTGAATCTAAGTAATCTGGGCTGCAGTAAAGGCTTCATCCCTCTGTGCCATGAAGATGACTTTATTTATTCTGTTATTGCTTTTACTGAGTAATGACAAACTACATTAGTCTCACACACACACACACACACACACACACACACACACACACACACACACACACACACACACACAATCACTCATCCATCTGCATGCTTTAATAGGAACAACTAGAAGAAAAAAAACCCAACAGTGAAAGCATGAAGGTCTGTGGCAGTGTTGAATACGCTTGAATGACCAATACAAGTGTCATAGTTGGTGATCTGGCATTCTGCACAATAGTTGCCGGTCTGGATAATAGTTAGAGCAGAATCCATAGAGTGTAAAAGGTCAGCCAATCTGACAATTGTTTCACACAACTGCGAAAAAAACTTTATATAACATAGAACAAGACAAGCCAGGTGGTGCAGTGGTGCAATGGTAGCATTGTTGCCTCACAACAAGAGGTTCTCCACTTCATTTCTCAGCTGGGGTGTATTCTCTGTGGAGTATGCATGTCCTCCCTGTGTTCATGTGGACTTCCTCAGGTGTTCTGGTTTCCTCTCATGCTACAAAGACATGTGTTTATTGTGTTTCTCCCTGGGCTTGTGCTGAAAATTGACTTCATTCCAAATCGTCCTTTACCAGTAAACCAGTAAATAATACATGCACTGTAAAACACAGCAAAAAAAAAAAAAAAAAAAACATAATTAGATGCAAAGTTATAAGCTGACAAAAATAACAAACTGCTTCTAAGTTACAATACATATTTTTTTGTTTTTCTGCAGAAATCCTAATCTATTTAAATACAAATTTAGATTCACTTGTGTGACATAAGCAGGTCAGTAATATAAACTGAACAGTAAGAAAAAAAGCTGAAGAATGCTTGCATTGTTAGTCTTTTGAAGTGTGAACTGTTACACATTGATGAACGACATCACTGATTATTTAATTTATAACAATACCAACAACTTGCTAGCTCCAAATGAAGGGATGCTGTACTCAAAAAGTTCCAGCAGTTCTTTGCATCTTTCTGGCTGGACTATTAAAAAGAGTCACCCTTCTTTCTTCCTTCCTTTATTTATTTTTTGTGATGTGTGAGTAAGTTATCTAGAGGAATTAAACAAAGTCTCATTTAGTGTAATGGGGTTGTTGAGGGAAAAATCTCACAAAGTACAAAAAAAAAAATACCTGTAAGTTAGCTACTTCATCTTAAGAAATTTTAAATGTAAAGGGTTGTCATAACAGTTATGGTATTACTTCACAGACATAAGGTACAGGGTTTGATTCTCAACTTAGAGGGAAATTGGTTAGGTTTAAAATGACCCACAAGGGCAGCTAGCCTAATACCTACCTATAAACCAATGAAAGGCACATTAGCAGCTTGAAATTAATAGAATTAATTAATAGAATGAAAAAGTAAGTACAGTTGTGCAAGTCCTACTTACCTGATAACAGTAGATGTTCGTAGAATACACTTCCTTTACTGACATATGGGTAGTAGTGCCCTGCTACCCTTTCTCTGGCAGTCTGTCAAAGCTCAGAACTCCTCCTACTGCGTGTTGGTGGGTGTGATGGACCAATTAGTTTTCTAGGGCCCATCAGGAAGAGAAGATGAAAGAGCAAGCTTTGTCAACACCTAATGTTCCAAACTAAAAGCCACACACACACCATCACCACCACCCCCACATACACACAACAATAAATTCTGCTGAGCATAATTCATCTGCAACTCCAACACCAAACTATGTACATCCAATAAAGAGGGATGGTGGATGGGTAATGCCAGTGAGGGAGTGTGTTCTATGAACATCTACTGTTATAGGTAAGCAGGACTTACACAACTGTACTATGTTCAACAAATACACTGCCTTATTGGCATATAAGTAGATTTCCAAAGCTTACCCAACCTGGGTATTCATAGGTGAATACTAGGCTAACTGCCCTGAAGGGCCATTTTAAGCCTAACCAATAGCCCAATGTCAGAATCTTGTGTGTATGAGGTGAAAAACATTAAAATTTTGCCAAATCCTGCCTTCAGGAGGAAGGATAAAAGCCCAAGAACCTCTGGAGAATGATCCTAGTGAGGCCTGCTCTAGATTTAGAAGAGGTATTCAGCTTGTAGTGCTTTGTAAAGGTATGGACAAATAGCCAAGTTGCCTATAGAATACTTTTAGAATCCGATCTTTTCCATATACCACTGAAGAGGAAAAGGCCCTGGTGAAATGACCTTTACATTGCCAGGATTTGCCTTGCAATGGTGGGTATAACAAAAAACAATACTAGAGGACAACCAAGAAGCAATGGCTTGCATAGAGACAGGTTGACCCTTCTTTGCACCTGCGTAGGAAATAAAAAGCCTTTCAGCCTTCCCAAAGGGTTTTGTTCTGTCAAGGTAGTACCTAAGCTGATGATGCACATCTATGGTATGAAGTACCCTCTGTCCCTTATGCTTCAGTTCTGACAACAGCACAGAGTGGTTAATAGACTGATTGACAATGAATTCTAAGATCACTTTTTGCTTGAAAGAGGACTTAGTGCATAACACAACCCTATCCCTGTGGAAAATCAGGTAAGGTTGTCCCACCATGAGAGCTTGCAACTCAGAGACTCACCTTGTAGATGTTAAAGCAATAAACAAAGCAATTTTCCATGTTAAGAACTTCAGGTCAGCCTGAGTGGCTGCTTCAAAACGTGGTAAGGTCAATTTTTGCAGAACATAGCTAAGATCCCACAAAGGAGGAATTTGCTTGAGAAGAGGTTTCATATGCAATACTTTCATGAACTGTTTTCCAAAAGAGAAGATAAGAAGATGAAGAGCAGCACTGACAACTGTGATTCCAGGGAATGTAGATGCTGGATCCACCAAATACAGACATACCACTGAATTTTCCTCATGTGCAGATGTGTCCAGTGGTATCATGAGATTCATGGATAACATCAGTTCTAGAATTTTTAAGAATTCTTTTTCCAAGGTGACGTTCCTCCTGAAAGATTCATGAAACACCATCTGGTAAGACAGGATTTTATCTTTGGGAGGAAAGGCCATTCTTTTGCTGGTGTTTATTAAGCACCCCAGGAAGACAAGTCAAGGGTGTCAAGCATGGCTTCTGAAGGTTCAACTTGAACCCTAGCTGGAAGACTCAGGTTGAGACCTTTTCTAGTGATTCCAGACACCTGGATTCAGACTCTGCACAGATCAGCAAGTCATTCAAGTAAGGAATGATGAGAATGCCAATAGTGTGATAGTGGACCACTACTGGGATAAGGCATTTGATAAACATTTGATGTGCAGTGGGTAGCTCAGACATGTATACAGAGACCTGATACTACATACCAGATACAAATAATCTCAGATATCTCCTGAAGCAATGAAAATGGGTATGATGATGCACATCCTTCAAGTCCAAGGCCACCATGAAGCAGTGGTTCAGTAAAAGAAAAAAGCACTGTCTGCAGGGTGAGCATCTTAAACTTGAGGACCTTGACAAAAGTATTCAAAAAGGATAGATCCAACACTGGTCTCTACAATAGCTCTTTTTTTGGGAACCAGGAAAATTCTGGAATAGAAAACTTTCATTCTTTGTGAAGGAGGAACCAGATTATTGACCCCTGAATCCAGCATTTTTTGGAGTAAATGAGAGAATAACAAAGTCTAGTGCAGTAGATTTAATAGGAAGTCCCTTTGAATTGAGTCAAATCTTCCTTCCACTACCACCTGTAACCTCTGCCAATGATGTGGTGCACCTATTTGTTGGAAACCAATGACAGCCAGACCACCTTGGTGAAAGCTAACTTTCGAGACAGGGACCTAGAGTAGTAGTTGAGAAGACAGGTGTTGTGCCTTGGCATAGTCAAATGCTGGGGGGTATATCTATTTTGGGAAAGGAACTCCTCTTGTTAGGGTTGGCAGAGTTATCTTTCCTCCATTTCTTTTTGGTGCCTTGGTTTTTGCTCAGGTGGGGCTTCTGTTTGTTTGCAGGATGAATACTTATCCTGATTATTGGAGGGGAATTTGGGAATATGGAACATTTTTGACACTCCTTGCATCTGTTTTCTTCTGTCATCTGATGTTTAAAGATCTAATTAGCTGCTCTACCAAACGCACAATTAGAATCAAGTGGAAAATTCATAATCTCATTTTTAAATTCAACAGAAATGTTTTGGTTGCAACAAAGCATACCTCTTTATTACTACTGGCATTGCTGCATTTCTAGAAACAGTATTGGCCCCCTCCAAGGTATTCTTTAAAGCATGTCTAGACACTTGAGAAACATTGGAAACAATATCCTTGATACAATTATTTTGCTCAACAGATACTGGAGCAGCAGACTTGTCTAAACTATACATATACCTCAATACAAATTTCTACATGAAATGCTGGTAGTTAAACACTTTAAACGCTACCATTCTGGACTGTGCCAGCTTCTTTCACTGAGATTCTAGCCACTTCTTTGATTAGCTGAAGGGAATGGGTTTGATGAAGGCACAGGGTGTAATTCATTAACACTTACATGGAGCTCATCTCCGTGTAAGCATAGTGCTACGGCCTGAACACGGAATTCGGAGGCGGAGCGATCCAGGAAGCAAGGCTGGGGGCGTGCATAAGCCTCCCAGAACTATGCTGCTACAGATGCAATTGTGGAATGCAAATCACCTCATTTGCTGGTGAAAACCATTCAAATAAGGTGATTTACCAATCCAGGAAGCAGACACGCATCTGTGCAGCAGCCGTGTCTGTATTACAAATGTATGTGGACAGTAACTGTGTACAGGAGTGTAAAAAAAAAACGGGACGGCGACATCTAAAAGTAAAGCAAGTATTAGGTGCATTATGCATGCCAATGGCCAAAACTATGGCCACTGACATGTTTAACTGATGCAAAATGTAGGAAATCAAAAGTTTTATTTTTGGCATATATGCCATGTTTAAGCGGAGTGCAGCAGCGCTCACACATGTGATCTTGCAAAGAATAAAATAAATTATTAAAAGTGGAGTAGTAAAGGTAAAATGAATGTCCCCATTATACTAGCCATCATGCAGACTCACACAATGACAGGTTATAGTGGTTACTAAGAACATGGGCTCTCGTGTAGTGCTGTAACTAGGGTATATGGAATTAGGTGTATGCAAATGAGCGAAGTTTAGTGAATAGAAAAATGGGCCACCATGTCTGCAGGTACCTAACCGTGTAGGGGCTACAATGTGGTAGTGTAGGCAGAAGAGGCAGCTGACATAAAAGAGTGTGTGTCATGCTTTGTGTAAGCACATTGGAGCTCCGTGGTTTCTGTTTGTGCTCAGTTAAGCACAGCTAAATGTGTGTGGGGGTTGTCTGAAGCTGTTTATCTGTGTTTAGCTGGTGAGAGAAATGCTGAGCATGCTCATGTACAGGGGAGGGCCTTTTCTGCTCAGCAGTGTTTACACTAGCTCCCCGGGTTAAAACTGGAGGAAATTGGGGAAAAAAATAAAAGGAAATAGCAGACAAAAGGCAATCAACTATAACTGACTAATAAGGCCTCTGCCACTCACAGTGGGCCATTCAGACCCCTCAATAATGCAGCTGGCAGGTTTGCTATATCATAGTCAGCCAATCACATAGGCTGCATCTGTAGCACACCAGTATAAAGTATGCAGACACCCTTCAAGCTGATTTCCCCACATACTCTGCACTATTGGAGTACACACTTGGGAATTTTAACTGACAAAATGATAGGGGCTGCTTCTGCTTTGCTACATCTCTACATGCTACATACTGAGGGCGGTGATGATGATGATGTTGACAACTGGCCCAGACTGAGGAGGAGAAGAGTGTTCAGACCCAGGGTAATCTTTCAGGGGCTACATGAGTTGGAGAGAGTAGAGTGCTACAGGGTGGACAGGGACATACTACAGTAACTCACTGACCTCTGCTGGCCTCACCTCAGACCCAGAGCCAATAGAGGGGAACCCATCCCAGTGGAAACAAAGGTTTGTGTAGGCTTAAGAATACTAGCTACAGGTACTTTCCAAATACCTACTGGGGGCATCATGGGGATCTCACTGGCATCTGCATCCAGGGTACTTTTCAGTTCCAGGATGTTATGCTAACACATGCCAGTGAGCACATTTATTTCCCCAACACCCTTGAGGAGAGGACCACCAATATGCATCTCTTCCACCATGTAGCACACTGCCCAGAGGTAATGGGTGCCATAGACTACACTCATATGCACATCAAAAACACCTGGTGAGGAGGCTAGAGTCTACGTCAACCGCAAGGGCTATCACTCCATCAACTGTCAGGTCATGTGCAATACCCAGGACATTATCATCAATGTGTGTGCTGGCAGCCATGCAAGTTATCATGACACCCACATCTGGTATGCCTCACAGCTGTACCAGTTATTTGCCAGGGGGGACATCCCATATGGCCATCTAGTGGGGGGTGCTGGTTACGTACTGGAACCATGGATGATGATACCCATCAGAAACACACACACACACGCACACACACACACACACACACACACACACACACACACACACACACACACACACACACACACACACACACACACACACACAAACACACACACACTGAAGAACACCATAATGAGGCACACATACAAACTAGGAACATCATAAAGAGTGTGTTTGGGATGCTCAAGCCATGGATCCGCTGCCTTGACATATCTGGTGGAGCCCTGCAGTACTCTCCAGCCACATCTGCACACATGTTCATGGTATCTGCCATGCTACACAATATGATCCTGCAGAAACAGCTGCACCAGGAACATCACACGGAAGGGGGGCACAGCTCCCCAACCATTGCCAACGTCACCACAGGCACATGGGGACTCGAGGATGAACCCCCTCAGCCTGTCCCTGTAGGTAGACGTAGACATGCCCAGTACACTCTGGCCTTAGCAAAGAGGCAATGCATAGCACATGCACTGATACCCTAGGGGGCCCAGGGATTGACACCTCACTCCGACTCGCACACACAGTAAAAGGGATGCCACACATATCACACTTCCTGAATCTTACCATGTATAGGATGTGTACTGTGTGCATCCGACAGAGTCAGCCCTGAAGTACTGTCCTCCCAACTGCTGCAGTCACAAGGTAAGTCAATCTTCTTAACAAATGAATGGAGTAGTAGACTGTGTAGCATATCCATGATATTGCTGCATGCATGTAAGGGAATGGGGTGGTCTACCGGGATAGCAGCACACAACTGACAGCTATGTGGGATAACAGGAAATGTCTGCCAAATACTGGCTGCCCCAGAATATGCTGTAGTCCCCAAGGTGCCAAAACTCACTGCAGTATATGTGGGGTACTAAGACACTGTGGGGTCATAGGTCACATGCATGGATGTTGATGTTGGAGTCCCATACACACCTCTCAGCCTCTCACAGCAAGTCATCTATACAAAGCCATAAAGAAATGTGTGGCAAAGGCCCACAAATAGGTACAGTTATGAAATATTGCTCTGACAAACTTAGACAGTGATATTACAAGTCTTGCTGCTGCATTACATCTCTGAAGGATAAGACGTCTGAAACTCAAATGTCTGCCATTACTTTCTAACTACAATCTGTAATGATATGCCAGTATTTTACAAGTCAACCACAATACTGTGCTAAATGGACCCGAAATATGAAGCAAACATCTGGACAGTCTGTGGTAATTTGTACAATTGAGAAGTATGCCCCCCTCCCCCAACACACTCATGTTCCCATAGAAATGCAGTAACATTTATGTTTGTAGGGCAATAGCAGCAGACCATACATTCCCACGGCTGTCCCAATCAACTTCTAACTTGTTCCATTCCCACAATATGCAGGGGTCAATGTGCTATGTCTTTGCATGGTTAATACTGTCAGGAAGTAGATAGCACTTACTATTGGCTGTTGTGGTTTAGTGGTTTAAGTACAATACTGTGGTTGACAGGGTCTGTGGTTCCAGACTGGCATGCCAGTTATTTGCATGTCAGCTACACCTACGTTACTGCAGGAAAGCAGGACAATGGAGGGACAGGGGGCCACACATACGACAGGGACAAGTCGTAAATATTGCACTTACAAACAAGAAAGTTGATAGAATAACAGCTGTTGTGGTAGCAAGAATTCTCTGAAGGTCAAGAAGTCTGAAAATCACGTCTGTTATTACTTTCTAAGTTCAGTCTGTAATGTATTCACCATTATTTGTCACACAACCACAATATTATGACAAATGGGCCCAAATTATGAGCTAAACATCTGCACAGTCTGTGAAAATGTGTACGCTTGACAGGTATGCCCCCTCCCCTCAACACATCTGTGTTCCCATAGAACTGTAGTAACATCTATGTCTGTTATGTGATAGCAGCAGGCCACACACTGCTAGGGCTGTCACAATCAGCTTGATAACTTGTTCCATTTCTGCAATATGCAGGGGCCAGTGTGCTATGTATGTTTGTGATTAATAGTGTCAGCAAGTAAATGCCTCTCACTGGTGGCTGTTGTGGCTTATTGGTCTAAGTACACTACCCTAGTTGTTAGGGTCTATTGTTCAAGACTGGCCATGGCAACTGTTTTGCATGTCAGCTACGCCAGCAGGAGGTGTCGTACACACTGGCCGCAACTCAATATTTGTTACTGCAGAAAAGCTGGACAATAGAGGGACAGGGGCCACATATATGGACAGTACACAGGTCTGAGTAACCTACACAGTGCCTACTACAACAGCAGGTTGTGACAAGTCAACTGCCAGGATAAAAAGGCTGCCACGTCACTGTGTCAGTACTGACAACAAGTAAGTAGGCAGCATCCATACCCGTTGAATGACAGGGTGTCACAGAATGTCCACACGTATGCCTCATATATCTGTTCTGCTTGTCATAACATTGCATTTGCCTAACAAACTATTGGCAAAGCAATAAAGGTTGATGTGAAAACAGCAATGACAGACAGTAGAGGTGCAGATGTCATCCCGAAAAGTAACTGCAAGAAATACAAAACCGTTCCACCAACTATGTAAGTTTGGAAGAGCAATATTAAGAGCCTGCCCCCATATCTGGGCCTGTGTCTGACTGTAATATATGGGCCTGTCCAGATGTCCATCTGTAAGAGTCTGACAGCTATGGCCAACCTGTAACCTGACAATAACAGTGCAACACAAACCGTCTGAGAACCACAGCAGCTCTATCAGGCACAATGAAGCACAACCCACTAAACAGGTACAGCCAGAGATGTGAGGCCTGTAATCCTGTGTGTGATGTTATGACTTCTACCTCACTCACAGCATAACTACAAATACATAACAGCAGCAACTGTGGACAAAGGCCGTGACTGCACTACAGAAGGGCAAAGAGACACTTATAAGGGGGAGGGGAACCACTGGCCGAACAAACATAGAATGTGCACACTAGAACAATTTCTGCTGTAACATAGTTCCCTGCAGTGTATAGGGTCAGTAAACAAATGTCTGTCAGTGCTCCCTCACATAACTTTAGACTGATCTGCCACTCACATACCAGGAAATCACAGTGCTATGTAGAATATACCACACGTATTATGGAAAACTCTGCTCAGTCCAATGCACTCTGTACCCACACCAGGATATGACTCACTTAATAAGAACAACACACCATATATCACTGAGGTGCTGGACTGTTTACACAGCTTCATCAGCCATTCAGCTTTAGCACACAAAGTCCTGGACGGGACTACAGCTACATCTGGAATGGAGTCCAACTCTTACTATTGAAGGTCTTACTGGGCATGCGCCTACACTTAGAGAATTACAGCCCATGTAGAAACCCACATCTGACTATACAACTCGGTTATACTGCTATGTCTTCACATACAGACAGCTAGGTGCACCATAACTGTGTCTCCCCACCTCCATCAGACAGGATTAACCGCAGCTACCTGGAGGTGGCACACGTGATATATCTGCATCTGTTGAGTGCGATAGGCATACAAATATACATAGGTAACATATACAAATATATCAATTATAGACAGGCAGAGACAGGGGGAGGGAGAGACAGACAGAGATGGATAGAGAGAGAGAGAGAGACAGACAGACAGACAAACAGAGAGAGAGAGAAAGGCATATATATATATATATATATATATATATATATAGAGAGAGAGAGAGAGAGGGGGGGGAGATACCCTGAAAGGCATAGAGCAATGTTGTCATGCAGACAGTTGCACACCTATAGCAACCGCTGGCACATGCTGATATGAAGGTGACTTCCACTGTGCAATAGTAGTCAGGTAGGGGTTGTAATCTCAGCTCACCTGCAGTGTGTGTGTGTGTGTGTGTGTGTGTGTGTGTGTGTGTGTGTGTGTGTGTGTGTGTGTGTGTGCGTGTGTATGTGTGTTTGTAGGTTAAAGTATTTTGAGGCCTTCTCCACCCAGTACATTTCAAAACTGCCCTACTTTACAAGTCTTGCTGATGTCATCCACCTTACAAGTACCTTTGGACACTTTTCAGCCCTACGAGCTCCATGGTGCATGTGATACATAGAAAGTACTGTCGTACAAATAAGTAGATAGGTAGGAGTTATAATCTTAGCATTGCCAAGTGTGTGTGTTTGGAGGTTAAAGTATTTTGAGGCCTTTTCCACCCAGTAAACTTCAAAACTGCCCTACTTTACAAGCCTTGCAGATGTCATCCACCTTAGAAGTACCTTTAGACACGTTTCAGCCCTATAAGCACTATGGTGCAAATGATTAATATGTAGTACTATAATACATATAAGTAGGTAGGTAAGGGTTCTAATTCCAGCACTGGCAAGTGTGTGTGTTTGTAGGTTAAAGTACTTTGAGGCATTTTCAACCCAGTAAACTTCCCATTGCCATACTTTACAAGGTCTGCTGATGTCATTCATCTTAGGAGTACCTTTGGACACTCATCAACCATATAAGCTCTGTTGCATATGTAATAATAACATAATACCGTAGTACAAATAACTAGATAGGTAGGGGTTCTAATCTCAGCACTAGCAACTGTTTGTGTGTGTGTTGGTTATGCCATTTTGAGGCTTGTTACACCCTAGTGCCCCCCATTGCATTACTTTGCAGGGCCTGATCATGTCATCAACCTTAGATCCACTGTTGGACACTTTCTAGGCATATAAGCTTCATAGCATATGCAATAAATAGGCAGCACTATAGTATGTACAAGTAGGTAGGTAGGAGGTTGAATCTCAATACAGCCAACTGTACTAGTGCGTTTGTGTGTGAAGCATATAGGTTCATAGGTGTGTACTAGGCTAATGGCCCTGGAGCCTATATAAGCCTAACCCAAGAAGATTTCCTGGCATCATGCCACCCAAAGTTAGATCCCAGTGCCCTTGTCAAGCAAGGCCACTGAAGTGATCCCCGGGGTGAACTTCCTATTGCCCATCCACTTGTCAAGATTTCTCTTAAAGAGGGCCAGTGAAGTGTTCTGATTGATGTGAATGGAAAGTTTGTTCCAGAGTATGGGAAGTCTCTGGGTTAAAAACCTATCCCTCCAGCAAGTTCTTTTTATTTTGGTAATGAGGTCTAGGTCCCTGAAGCATGTGGCATGGAGGGATTGGGATTTCTTTAGGTGTAGCATATTTAGCAGCTTTGGGTCAGACATAGCTTTGTAGGTCAAGCAGAGATTGCCTCTAAGTAGGCAATAAGAGACAGAGTATAGCTGGAGTTTTTTGAGTCTGCCCATATAGAGCATGTGTCTGAGGCCTAAGATCCTCTTAGTGAGGTATTTTTGTGGCCTTTCCAGTTGTTGTAGGTGTCTAGTGAGGTACATACCAAATGGGGCATTGTATTCTATAATATGTTTAATGAGGGACAAGTAAAGAGGGATTATGACCTCTTTTTTCCTGGATGAGAAACCTTTTTTAATGAGATGTGCCACATAAAGGGCTTTCTGACTACAGTGGTAATGTGGTTATCAAAGGAGAGGTTGCTGTCAACCTGTGTCCCCAGGTCTGGGGTGCATCTGAGGTGGGGGTAATACAATGTGGATGTATGACATATCACCCTGCCTCTGCAGCAGCTTAGTCATGTCCACCACCCTTTCCCCTTCTTGGAGTCCACATCTTCAACATGACATCTCTAGTCTCCATCAGGTATCATTGTGGGGAGCGCCCATGCGACCAGCCCCCCAGATGGCAAACATATCCTTCCCATCCCTTCCTGCTGCTCTGTCAGTCACATGAACTACTAACTGAACTCATGTCAGCTGGGCTGTACTCATGGCTTTATCCCTCTACAGCACTGGAGCCGCCATTCTTTTATGGAATTTTGCAGTACCTGCAAACTATAGTATTTTTGGGGAATTACTCATCGTAAAATGGAATGCTAAACAAATTCTAAGCTAGGTCAATTGAAGGCACTTAACAATTGCTCAAGTCCAAAGCCAGTCAGTTTATAAGAGCAGGGAAAGAAGGGGAGGTTGCAGAATTTCAAGTTAGGTTACTGTCACCTAGATACCAGCATTTTTGGATTATGGGATATTTTTGTGACAGACATAATTCAAAGAGTAAAATGAAGGATGGGAGAAAATAGCATGCTTATATACAAAGACATGCAAGTTCATCCATTGTAAGTTTAACAGTAAAACATTTGGGAAGAATGGATTATTAGACAAGCTGAGTCATAAGAGTTGACACAGTTGTTTGGGATTTGGGAACTTATGTGGACACTGACCTAACCTTTGACCAACATGTTTTCATTGTTGTAAGAAAAGCCTTCTATATTGCACAGCTTATAAACAAAGGGATTGTTTTTAGATTTAGAGATGTCATTGTTCCCTTTTACTCAGCTCTCATTAGGCCAGTCATTGAATATAATGCCCCTTTGGCATATATCTGTCTGGACACAGAGGTACCTTACTAACAGGATACAAGGCCTAAATAATATGTCCTACACTGATCAACTCAAAGCCCTGTCACTATACTCAGTATCCCACAGACTAATAAGAGGTGATCTGTGTCTGCCATACAAGGCATCATCTCACCCTGTATTGATGGATTTACTGTACATCAAAAAGTCAAATGAGATAATAAATACTCAATCTAGGGATCTAAACCTCTTCTGCACCATCAACAGAACAATTTGGAGGGAGAGGTATATCTCACAAAGGATACCGCTGTTCTGGAGCAGACTCCACATCCACATAAAACAAAGTTTATTCCTGTTCATATTCAAGTGCAATTTGTATTTATGGATGGAAAACAGAAAATGTACCCCAGGACTGCCCCCTATACTACTAATGGAGAGATGCAGCTCCTAATTGCTTTATCCCATGCATGGGTCCTCTCAAATTATCTAAGGTATGATCCTAGTTATTCTCATTAGGGATAATGTATAATTATCCACCATAGGATGGGTAAGGCCAATCTCTAACCAAATGAGACAGCTTAATTTGAGTACAAAAAAGGGTAAATGGCTGAGCTTAGAATGACCCTCAAGGGCAGCTAGCCTTGTACTTACCTATGAACCTATTTATAAGAGATATTCTGGTAATCTTTAAAGGACAAACAAATTGTTTAATATTAATATAGCTGATACTACTGAAATGGAACTAATCCAGTAGCCATGAGAACATGGGCAAAATTCTTGGCTAGGCTTATAAGGGCCTTGGGGCCACTAGCCTATTATCATCCTATGAACCTATGATCCTATGTAGGAACCTTAGCTTACCAAGGATTGTGAAACAGAAGTGATATCACTTTTGTGAGCCTGAACTCAGATTTCAATTTGATTGCTAGAATTACCCAGATTAATGTAAGGAGTGGGTATGCTACAAGAGTAAAAACAGAAGGTGGATAGGATAGGATGGTAGACTTCAGTGGACTAGGTTAAGTTCCATGTGCCCCCAAGATTAAACACTCTGTTATAAAATACAAGTCATTAAGTGAAATTGTTATCTTCATTTTATAAAGGAGGAACATTATTTACAGTACTTTGTGGAAGAGATTTGGCCATCATTTTAACTGTTACCTGGGCAGGCTTAACATACAAGTACTGCACATACACACAAAGATCATAGATATACCTATATACATTTTACAATTTGAAAACTGAAAAAATAATGTTTGTCAAGTAAACAGTATGCAGTAATGAGTGGAATATGTACCAGTAAGGGATACTCTAGAAATTTTCTTAATGATATAGAATTATGCCATTACATTTGAAGTAAACAAAGGGGAAGGACTTGGTAATGGGGCTAGAAGAAGTAGTAGAAGGTGTCATAGGGATGGGGAGGTACTGGAATTTGCTGGAAGTATGAGGAGCAACAGCAGAGCAAGGGGTACTAGAATGAATGTAGAGAGCAGTGGATTAGAAATAAAATGTAAGGACCGCAGTAAAGTGTGTGTGGAGATATATATATATATATATATATATATATATATATATATATATATATATATATATATATATATGTGTGTGTGTGTGTGTGTGTGTGTGTGTGTGTGTGTATGTGTGTGTGCATGTGTTTAATAAAGAATTGCTGCAGTGGTGGATTTAAGAGTAAGTTGTTTCAAACGTCATATTTCATATGAGATTTACAGGTTAAGTTGGGATGTTGCTTGTACAGTATTTGCATTTGGCAGTTTCTTTAAGGGCACATGTGGGTTCAGAAAAAAATTGTTGCTTCTCCTGTTTGGGTAGGGATGAATTGCTAGAATTTTGGGGTTAAGAAAGAGCACTAGATCAAGTGGAGCAGGCTTGGTTGTGGATTTTAAAAACAAAACAAAAGGATGGAAAACCTTGGTTTTGTGTTGCCGCCTCACAGTAAGACGCTGCCCGGTTCGATTCTCAGCTACAGCGTCTTCTGCGTGGAGATATGCATGAATGGGCATACCTTCATTGAAGTTTGTGCATCAGGGCTGGTAATTCGGTACGTAAAAATCAACTGCCAATCATTAGCGGACCGGAGTTCCGCTGTGGCGACCCCTAACCGGGAAAAGTCGAAAGACACAACAACATTGCTGCATTTAATTATTTGGTGTGCTATGTACAGTCAAAGCTATATTTAAACTTGGAATGTTTTGCATCTTGTTGGGTAAACCTGTTCTCTTTATTGTCAGTCTTTTCTGATACACAGCAAAAATGAGCCTTAATCACAGAATGTTATATGCATTCTTCTACAATACTTTTTGTGATGTACCAATATGGCTATGTCATCAACAGTTTTTTATAATAATGTTTTACAGTTTTCAGTAAACTATATTTGCCTAAAAATGAAAAAATGACCCAAGTCATATTCTTTAAAGCAAGCTTAAATAGTAACAATACTCTGGCAGAAAATGCAGTCCATATCTGGAACTGTAATACCAAACACATAGTTTACACAAATACCCCAGGGTCTAAAATCCATTGATGGAATCCACCGGAGATGCAATAATTCTAGTGCAAAGTATTTTTACGCACCATAGCAAACAATCAGTATAGCAATGAATATTAAATAATTTCTATTCATAATCAGATTAAATAGTAAATAAACAATAGCTGCGCCAATAAGCCATGTTGTGGGCCACTTATATTACACCAGAAGCAACCTTTGAAATTCAACAAAAATGAACTGCTGCAGTTAAAAATCCAAACAATTTGATTAATTTGGCAAGGAAATGCACATTTTGGCCAGCTTAAAACAATCCAAAATATTACAGTATGCTATCTTCCCAATTTTATTCTGTTATCCAGTTGCATTACAGCAGTCTACAAACTCTTCAAAACCTCAAAACACTGTGAGTAGACAATGCTTGAAATCATGTGGCACTAAAGCATAGGTAATAAGATGATGAATAATAAGTAACTTACGAAAGCTGAAAAGCTGTAATGTAGCATCCTGAGCTTCACATTCAGGACACATTAATAAACAAAGCAAGTTATCTGTTCTGGAACACAATAACAAGGGCATCAACAAATAATGCATGCATTCTTCTTGTCATCTAGTTTTTGGTTTCAAAAGTAGTGATAAAGTAAAAGCTTGTCTACACCTATTAGCAGTCTTCTGTCAGTTTATGACTTTCTTCCTCCTAGCTTGTTTTGCTTTTTTTACCTTGCTATCTGTCCTGTTACAAGCAACAGAAGGTGATTAACAGAAGAGAACAATGTATCAAAGTCACAGTATAAGGTATAGCTAGAGTAAATACAGGATTACTATACAATTTATTATTCAACACACCTGTACCTCAATGTGTTAAAAAGATTAAGCTTCCCTTGTTATGGTCTATCCTAGCAGTGGCTAGGAAAATAATAACTAGAAATTGGATTTCAGCTACACCTCCTTCGTTCAATGAATTTAAAAATGTTATGAATATAATGTGTCATATGGAAATAAGCACAATTAGAATGAGGATTACTATACAAGACTTCATTATTTTGCTGTGATTATATAACATGCATCTGGATTTTATCCCCAGGCCTCTGCTGAAAATGTGATCTGTCCCATTCGGACTTTCCTGGTAAACAAACGTTAAGTTAATAAAATAAACTGTAGCATGCTACTGGGGATTCATGTCATGTGCACAGAAGCTCTTGATAATATAATAAGTGGACTGAAACTGCATTAATCAGTGGGAAAATACAGTTTCACTGTAAATACAGGATTATCATAAGCAACTTTATTTTCAGGGACCTCTACACCCACACACTCTTACTTAACTATATGCACAACTGCAGGACCACCTACACTAAAAGTCTGCCCCATAGCCCTGTAGCCAAACTGCAGTCTCTAAAAGAGTGAAAATAGAATGACAATTGCAGTTCAGCAAAGTGTAAATATTACACACACACACACACACACACACACACACACACACGCACACACACACACACGCACACACGCACACACACACACACACACACACACACACACACACTGACATACACACACATGCAGCTGCCTTGTCACAGAAACAAAATGACAATCTCCAATGAAAGATTACATACAGTCTTTAACTTTCACTGTTTATTTATTTACCATTTATGTTTTTACTTTTTTTGACAAAGTTAGTCTCACTAGGTCTGTGATCGCTTTTTAGGGGATACCCAATATGTTATTCATACTGATTAGGAGAATTTGGCCAATGCATCAGGAAAGTTCTACTCTTTTTGGTAAGTGTCATGGAATGTTTACATACACCTGAAACCAGGGAACTTCCTCTACTGTTTTTGGTAAATGCCATGGCATCTTTACATCCTCCTAACCTCCACCAACCTATGCAAATGGGGCTTTGGTTTAATGTCTCATCCAAAGAATAACACACTAAGGAGTGACCCCCCCCCCATTATGCTGCATTGCAGTGTTAGTAATGGGAAAATAATTGGAACCATACTGGATCTGGTCCTCACTAACATGGGAGACTGTTGTACACCCCCTACTGTAGTGCTTTCCCTGGTAAGGTCAGACCACAAAATGGTCTCCTTTAAAGTAAAAATAAAACCTGGACCCCCAGCTAAACCTGGAATATTCAGGACCTGTTCTAAGGCTAACCTCCTGCTATTAAGTGAGAACCTGATAAAAAATCAAACCGCCATAAACTCTGAGAACACTTCTGCCTATGCAGAACTGTTCACAGAAACCCTGTACAAGCATGTTAATAGCTGGATAGAGGCAGCTGTACCCACCAGGAAGAAGTACAGAACAAACTCAGAAAACAAGCCACCCTAGTGGAATCACAAAATCAATCAGCTGCATAACAGGAGGAAGAAAAGCATGGCAAAAATTAGGAGGTGCAGCACCCAGCAGGATAAAAGCACTCTCGTCAAACTAAACAAATATCTCAGAGGACAAATAAAGTCTACCAAAGCCAAATTTGAGGTGAATTTGGCCTCCCAGGCAAAGGTCAACCACAAAGCATTCTTTAGCTATGTCTGCAACCTCAAAGGCAATACACAGTTGTGTGCAGAGCTCATTGTAAATGGACATTGCCACAACAGTCAGGAAATCCTTCTATGTGGCACACCTCATCACTAAGGGCTTTTCATCCAGAAAAAAGGATGTCATTGTCCCACTGTACTCATCCCTCATTATACCCATTATAGAATACAATGCCCCATTTGATATGTACCTGTCAAGACACCTGCGACAACTGGAAAGGCCGCAGAAATACCTCACTAAAAGAATCACAGGCCTAAAGCAGATGTCCTATGCTGACCACCTTAAAAAAATCCAACTATACTCTGTCGCATATTGTCTACTCAGAGGTGATCTCTGCCTAACATACAAGGCCAATGTCAAACCCAGAGCTGTTGGATATGCCACACTTAAAGAAATCCAATCCCTCAGAGCCACACGCTCCAGGGATCTAAACCTTGTCATCACATCAAGAAAAAAAAACAAAAAAATATCCTTGTTTTCCCGCCTTACTGAACTAGAATAGTCCAGTCTTCAGATTTTGCTGATCTCTGGGCTTTGTCATAGTTCCTGTGCTATCCATATCCTTATTTGGATAAGAGGAAGCTTCTTTGTTCACCAGTGGGAGTGGGGAGCACTGAGCAACCTATTTGTCCCTAGAGGAGTGGTTCCAGCCCAGCAACTTGTAGTTTATTGGCCATTTTGGGTCAATTTCTAGCTCTTTTCAACCCCCTGCTATAAAGCCCACTTTAGCGCGCTTTTGCAGGAATTAGCGCGAAGTTGCTCATAGAGCAGCATCGGGCAGCGCCGGTTAATCAAGTTTAAACTATTTCTGGCTCCGCAAAGTCTGCTCTTCAGTTTTTCCCTTAGAACTGCTCTACTTGCAATCTAAACAGTCTATTCTCTATCTGAAAAGCCCAGCACTTGCTCCTAAAGCATTTTTATACAGGTAAATCACTCTTAAACAAAAAGAAAGTACTTCATTCACCTAAATTCCTTTGAGTACCCATTTCCCTATAGGTCCTTTCTGACTCAGTTACACAGCAATCCTTTACACTATTCTAGCATGTCGAAGGGTCTGTTGCTGGCATCCTCTCCTGTTCAGCTGGTGAATCTGGGAATCTTGAGGCAATGTTACAATTGCCTCATGTACACAGACAACCCTCTCCTCCTCCCAACAAATACAAATATATGTGAGAGATGCAACTATATAGCCAAACTGGAGGCTGAGCTCTCTCAACTCAGTACTGGCAAAACCAGTCAGGAGGAGAAGGTAACCACGCACACCACAAACCCAGTCTCACATAGACCTATCACAACTGCAAACCAAACACATAAACACACAAAAACATACTCGGAGGCTCTGATTAAAAATCTACCAAAACAACAGAGGCCTCCAAAGCAGACACCCAAGTGACCACTACCTCAAGACATACCGCATGCAACACATAGTTCACAAAGTCAGTGTGCTAAACAGTCACAGCCCTTAAGGCCAAACAACATGCCAGATACACTTGTAATAGGTGACTCCATAGTCAGACACACTGACGTCCCGCTCACCAGACTGAACAAGGAAAAGGTTACAGTAAGCTGCCTGTCGGACGCTAGAATCCACCACATAACACAAGCACTCAGGTCACTCCAAAGCAAGTACAAATACGACTCAGTCATTGTCCATGCTGGTGTGAATGACCTGAGGTGTACCTCCCTGGACTACATGAAAAGAGACATAGAGGAGCTCTCTGATTATGTAGCCCAGGCCGGTATGACCCTGACCCTGAGCAGCATCTTACCCTCACCAAGAATGATGCCACAGTACAAAGACAAAATGATCAGTTTTAACAATTGGCTTAATTACTGGTGTCATTCTAAGGGGATCCAATGTCTGTCTGCTTGGGATGACATGCTTGACAAGCCACGCTGCTTCAAGGGATGGCTTGCACCTGTCACCCTGGGCTTCCGGATATTGGCCAAGGCTCCTGCCACCCCATAGTGCCTTTTTAGGCAAGGCGCAAAAGACAAACCCACCTCCCTAGAAAACACAAGTGAAAAAAACTAAGGGTAATGCTGCTCAATGCCAGAAGTCTAAACCTCAAGATGCATGCTCTCGAAGCCCTCCTCAGTATGGAGAACATCGATGTCTGTGCAGTGACTGAAACCTGGTTCAAGGCTCCTGAGTGCACCCCAGCACGACCAGGTTTTACCTCATATCATGCTTTCCAGCCCCAAAACTTGGACTGAACCACAAAAGGAGGGGGAGTATCCATATTCATCAAAGATACCCACACCTCCAGGTTAGTGGCAACGCACGAAGCATCGGAAACCATCCAGGTGCAACTAACCATAGGCAAAACTGCCCTACAGGTTGTAGCATGCTACAGACCACCCTCTCAAACTCAGGAACCCCACTCAGCCTTCCTGAAGACACTGGAGAGTATGAATGTCTCACCAAATACCATCATATTGGGAGACTTCAACTACCCAAACATAGACTGGGAACATTACTCAAGCCCCAACACCCTAGCCCAAAGGTTCCTAGAATTCATAAACTCAAATGCGATGGAACAACTATTCACCAATCCCACAAGAGGAGATAATATACTAGACCTGAGCATCACAAACATGGGGACAAAATGCTCCACAACGGAAGTATACCCCTCATTGGTGAGATCAGACCATAAATTAATCTCACTGGAAATCCACATCCCGCCCCCACCCCCTGCACAAAAGACCACAGTGAAGAACTTCTCAAAAGCCGACTTCACACTTCTTAAGACTGAAGTGGTATCCTTCAAGGCCCCTGGGCCAGTGGAAACCACAACCCACACCACTGAATCCTTTATAAATGCCTTCTACGGGCACCTTCAAGAATGCATGGATCATGCAATCCCTAATAAAACCAAGACCCATTCCCCCAAAGGCAGGTGCCCTGTCTGGTGGACCCCAGCCATTAACAAACTTTACAACAGGAGGAGGAAGGTACCACATGACAGAGCAAAATCCCTAAAAGGGAAGGCATCTCTGATCAGTACTAGCAAAAAACTACGATCACTCATAAAATCATCCAAGGCCAACTTTGAGAGAAAAATCGCAAAAGGCACAAAAGACAATCACAAGGCCTTCTTTAGCTATGTTAGAAACCTGGGTGGAAACTCTCAGATATGCTCAGAGTTAGTCCAAAATGACACAAAATACACTGAACCCACAGACATTGCCAACATTCTGGCAGACAGGTTCAGTGCAAATTTCTCCGCTCCCTCTCCCCCAAAAGGAGAAATATCTATCCCAGCAGAGTGTAGCCTCCCTAACATCTCAGATGCCCAGGTGAGAGCCGCCCTCTCCAAAGCTAAAAACACAGCATCAATGGGACCGGACGGTGTCCCGGGCTGCGTGCTACATGAACTCCAAGAGGAACTAAATCTGCACATAAGGCTGCTGTTTAATCTTAGCCTTACTACAGGATACATACCCAAAGAGTGGCGTACAGCAACAGTGGTCCCACTCCACAAAGGCGGTGCTTCTATGGACCCTGGAAATTACCGCCCCATAAGCTTGACGAGCCTGGTCTGCAAAGCTATGGAAAGGATCATTATGGAACTCATAAACAAAGACATTGGGGACCTACAGGCATTGGATCCTACCCAATTTGGCTTTGTCAAGGGCAGATCCTGCCTTTTGAACTTGGTCGACTTTTTTGAAACAGTCACTAAGACCATTGATGAGGGTAAGGCAGTTCACACAGCCTACCTTGACCTTGCAAAAGCCTTCGACACAATACCCCACTTGGGCATCATAGACAAACTCACTAGCTTAAATGTAAACCCATATGTTACAAGATGGGTTGCAAACTGGCTCAAGGACAGAACCCACAAGGTCAGAATTGCTGGAGCCATGTCAGACTCTAAGCCAGTCACAAGCGGTGTCCCACAGGGCTCAGTCCTGGGACCCCTCTTATTCGGCAATTATTTTTCCGAGGTGCAAGCAAACATAAGAGGATTATGGCTGACAAAGTTTGCAGATGACTGCAAATTGGGCGCCATAATTGATACTCCAGCGGACACAAGCATCCTTCAGAGAGGCCTCATAGAAATGGATAATTGGTGCCAGAGCCATGGCCTTAAACTGAATGCCAAAAAATGTATAGTCATACCCTTTGGGAAAAACAAGGTACCCACAAATTACCACATAGGTGGTAATCCATTAAGTACGGAAGGGGTAATCAGGGACCTAGGGACCCAAGTCGACAGTAACCTCTAATTTGACACTCACATTGCCAAGGTGGTTAAGAAGACTTTCTATATTGCCCACTTTATCTTGAAGGGATTCACATCCAGATCAAGAGAGGTCATTGTGCCCCTGTACTCTTCTCTTATCAGGCCCATGATTGAGTACAGTGCCCCATTTGGGATGTATCTTACCCGACACCTGCAGCAGTTGGAAAGACCCAAAAGTTCCTCACCAAAGAGGATAAAGGGTCTCAAACATATGCCATATGCTGCCCGGCTGAAGAAACTCCAGCTCTATTCAGTCGCATACCGCCTACTCAGAGGTGATTTATGCCTGACGTACAAGGCTATGTCCAATCCGGAATTAATGGACATGCTCCACCTCAGAAAATCCAAATCCATCAGAGCCACGAGAGCAAGAGATTTGAACCTCAACACAGAAATAAATAGGACGTGCTGGAGGGACAGATTCATAACCCAGAGGCTCCCTACACTCTGGAACAGAATCCCAGTTCACGTTAGGCAGAGCCCCTCACTAGCTCTCTTCAAGAGAAATCTTGACGAGTGGATGGGAGATCATAGGTTTACCCCGGGGGTCATCTCTGTGTCACTACTAGACAGAGGCACAGTAAACTAAACCCTAAATGGGCATAGTATTCTCATCCCAAGGGATGGCGAAAGCCACACACACTCTGGCTAGACTTATAAATGCCCTAGGGCAGATAGCCTAGTACGAACCTATGAACCTATGAACAATAAACAAAACATGCTGGAGGGAAGTTCCTGACCCAGAGACTCCCCAGACTCTGGAATAGACTGCCCATACATGTCAAACAGAGCGCCTCTTTGGCCCTCTTCAAAAGGAACCTTGACGATTGGATGGGAGAAAGGAAATTCACCCCGGGGATCACGTCAGTCGCCCTGCTAGACAGGGGTCTAGGGAAGTAAATAGTGTGGGATGAAATAGCCAGGGAATTGTTATGGCTAGGCTTGTATAGGCCCTAGGGCCGATAGCCTAGTACTAACCTATGAACCTATGAACCAATGAGCCACCTATACTGAGCCAAATGATATAGTAAACCTCCTGGCTGATAAATTCAGCTCCACCTTTTCCCCTCTCTCCCCCTCAAACTTTCCTCAGGAAATATCATCAAATATAACTGCCCCTACTATCACTAAGGAACAGATCCTTAATGCTCTCTCTAAGACCAAATATACTGCATCAATGGGCCCAGACAATATCCCAGGGTGCCTTCTTAATTGCATGAAACATGACCTATCAGGGCCCCTGGAATTACTATTTAACTGTACCCTCCAAACAGGCTTTGTGCCTCATGAATGGAGAAAGGCAACAATCATCCCTCTGCACAAAGGTGGGCCATCTACAGACCTTGGAAACTACAGGCTGATAAGTCTCACTAGTCTTACATGTAAAGCCATAGAAAGAATTAAAATGGAGATGATCAACAGAGATATAGTAAACCTCCGGACACTGGACCCAATCCAGTATGGTTTTGTCAAGGGCAGATCATGCCTACTCAACCTGGTGGACTTCTTCGAGAAGGTCACCAAAGCAATGGATGAGGGCAAAGTCATTCACACTGCCTACCTTGACTTGGCCAAGGTATTTGATTCAATACCCCACTCAGGTATTGTTGACAAACTCAAAAGGTTAGGTACAAACCCATATGTCACCTGGTGGATAGCCAACTGGCTCACAGACAGGACTCGGGAAGTTAGAATTGGGGAGTCCACCTCTACAAAGAGGCCAGTCACAAGTGGTGTCCCTCAAGGATCAGTCCTTGGACCGCTCCTTTTTGGTATACTACTCAGAAGTTAAGGCCAATGTCAGTGGTCTCTGGCTGACTAAATTTGCAGATGACTGCAAGTTATGAGCTGTCACTGAATCTCACACTGACACAAATGTTCTCCAGGAGAGGCTGACACAGACAAACAGCTGGTATCAGAGTCATGGACTAAAACTAAATGCCAAGGAATGCATAATGGTATCCTTTGGGAAGTCATCCATCCCTTATAACTATCATATTGACAACACACCCCTTAGAGTTGACCCAGTAGTCAGGAACTTAGGGCATACATAGATAGTAATCTAGCCTTTGATCATCACTTGCCTACAGTGGTGAGGAAATCATGCTATGTTGCACAATTTATAAACAAAGGTATGGCATCTAAGTCCAAGGAAGTCATTGTTCCACTGTATTTGGCATTCATCAGACCTATAATTGAGTACAGTGCCCCCTTTGGTAAGTACCTAACCAGGCATATGCAGACCACCTCAAGGACCTATCTCTGTATCCTGTCTCCTACAGAGTTTTGAGGGAAGATCTATGCCTGGCATACAGAGCATTGTCAGACCCCACTCTGATGGACCTCCTGCATATCCACAAAATGAACAGCATCAGAATTACCCATTCTAAAGACTTAAACTTTGTCTGTGATATAAATAGGACCTGCTGGAGAGATAGGTATGTATCCCAGAGACTACCCCATCTATGGAACAAGCTCCTCATCCATGTGAAGCAGAGTTCCTCCCTAACCCAATTCAAGTGCAACTTGGACAATTAGATGGTAAACCGGAAATTCATCCCTGGTTTGGCACCTATGTCTCTAATACACAGAAGTGAACAGTTCATCTCCCAGGTCCATGCTTACACTTATCAAGGATATCAGAACTTGTTAGAGATTTAGGATGAATGGCTAGGCTTGAAAAGGCCGTTGTGGTTGTTAGCCTAGTAAACACCTATGAACATGTAAGCATCTGAGCTGGGAATAAAACCTACTGCCTTTTCAGCTTCCTGCATCAAAGGTGAATGTGATACCTGTTGAGCCTGACACTGAAGCTCAATTAAGGTCTATTATGATTTGTTGAGTTACAGCTCTTGCAGAAACCAAGTCAAACTCACACAGCTTAACTTAAAAAAGGCAATCACTGTCAGTGCAAACTCAGAAACTGCTCTGTGATTTCCTATGGAAAATAAGGATCAGGGTGTTCAGCTTCACAGAATTGTTCTCAGTGAATTAATTCCTTTTCTAGTTCGTAGTCAGCAAGCAGTAAAGAAACTGCTTAATTAACAATATACAGAATCCTTTGATTAGTGCAATCAATAAACGGCATGCTATTATTACCCAGCAAACTGTCAATCCATGTAGTTTCTTTGAAGTTGCTGACTTGGGCCTTTACTGAGGTCAAATAACTTGCTGTAGATGCCAACAGTTAAGAATACATTTTCCTGTTTGTTTTTGTTACATATAAATGTGCTTATTGTAACTTTTTATTTTCTCTTCTGTTACTCCTTTCTGTGTGTTTCAATACTGGAGGTGAAATGAGTTTTACTATTAGTAATGCACTGTATTCCTTGGTTACATATTACATATTATATAGGATACATAACAATACTCTGAGCTAATTCATAATTGCATTACCTAAGGATATTGCTAATATGCCAACATATACATTATGATATTATTTACTTGTGTGTTGTGAGACTGGGGTTCATCTGTTGCAGATAAATTTACTGCTGACTTTACATCATCTACATTTACTGAACATTAAAAGTTTTCTGAGTCCCTGTAACTCCTGTAATTAATGGATCAAGTGTTTACTTCTCTCTCCAGTGCCAAAAAATATCACATCCAAGGATTTCAACAAGGAATCTGGCTGTCTAGTAAATATGGCTAAACACACCCTCTTTGAGACACTTCTAAACCTCTTTAACTTAAACTTCTCCACAAGTTATACTCCTAAACATGGAAAACAACAGTTTTGTTGTGTCATAGGTAAGGCTGTTTCTATTTCATTCCATGGTAACTATAGTCTGATCAGCATAACAAGCCTAATTGTAAGGACATGAATGCATTATGTCAGACTTCTTAAATGCCATCATTAAAACCCCTATAGTTTTGGATCCTTAACAATTTGGCTTTGGCAGGTGTAGGTCATTCCTACCAAATCTAGTAATCTTCAAAAAGGTCATGGAAGTCATGGACGCTATGGATGAAGACTACACAGATCACATGGTATAGTTGTAACTGGACAAAGCCTTCGTCATAATCTGCTGTGCAGGTACTGTAAACATTGGCTGACTCCTGTGTTGTGAGGTAGACAGTAAACTGTCTGTGACAGAACACATATAAAGTAGTAGCAGTGACATCAGAATGCTAAAAGTCAAATACCATGAATGAATCAAAACGGCAAGACCATGCAAAATATTAAAGTAAAGATAAATACATCAAAGGAAATGTAAAAAAAAAGGTCAGTATCATCTCATTTAGCAAAATAACCTTTTACAGATTGATTTAGTCATCGGTAATCTTGTACCATCCCAGATTACTCCCCGTCCTTTGACCACCATGTTTCAATGAGGTTGTGGAAATCTGCATATTGGGTGTAACTAATATACAAAGGCACCTTGTTTTAGTCTAAAGAAATTATCATTCATGTAAACCCAATCTAATCAGACCAATTATAGCGTGCAGCTCTACTTTTGATATGTATCTATTCAAGCACATCTGCATAACTAAACAGATTCTAGAGGTTCCTGATAAAAAATAATTCACTATGCTAAAATCGTAAAGTACCAAGAAAGGCTCAAAACTGTCAATTGTACACTGCCTGTAATAAACTTCTGTGGGATTACCGAGGTCTGGCTATCCTGGCTACAAAGGTCCTGACCTCCTTCCTCTTCACCACCATAAAATGAATGGTTCCACCAACACCCATACAAAGGATCCAAATTTACATCAAAGAATAAACAGAACCAGCTGGCATGATACTTTCATTTTCCAATGCTTATCTTATCTCTGGAATAAATTACCTACACATATTACACAGAGTGGTATTCCAGCCACCTTTAATAGAAATCATGACAGTTGAATGGGTATTAATACATTATTTTATTTATTTATTTATTTATTTATTGCATTTGTTGACCGGGAAAGTCCACTGGGTCTTAGCGACCCGTTTTCAGTGGAGGCCCAGGGAGAAAAGCTCCACAAAAGTTACATTAATACTAATAGTGAATTAGAGCTTACATTAATAGACATAATTCAGAATCAGGAAGACATAGGCTTTCATGTGTAACATTAAGTGTACAAGGAAAAGGATAATGAGAGAGGTAACAGAGTTACAGAATTATTCAGTATATAAAAAAGCATTACATTAATACATTGGTTTACATCATTAACATTCACTGCAAAAGGTTTTGTACAACTTTCAGAGAAGGATTTTAGTAGTTGGGGGTGCTTAGGTAGGAGCATGAGAGGGGCATATCCATGTGGTGGTCAGGTGAGATAGCAGTTTTGAAGATGTTGTGGTTAGACATGTTGCGTAGTGGAGAGGGGAGAGAGTTCCACAGTTTAGCTATGGTGAAGGCTAGAAGTAGTTGGCCAGGGGGATGAGAGGGTTTGTGCACTTGAAGGAGATTTTGACTCTCAGATCTTAGGGAGCGGGAGGATGTGTAGGGTGTGATGACAGAGGTCAGGGATGGACAATCTGCAGGTCTGAAGATGAGCTTGTGTGTGGTGGTAAGTTGCAGATATTTAAGGTAGTTGGGGAGTTCTAGCCATTTGAGGGTGTGTAGAGAGTGGCAATGATGAGATTAACTTTTGGTGTTGGTTGCAAATTTGCTGATTTTGTGGTAGCAGGATGCGAGTTTGTAACAAAGGCCTAGATGGAGTTTGGTAAATAGAGGAGCGCTATACATGAGAGATGGGAGGAGGAAGGCAGATGCAAGTGTTTGTCTGGTGTAGGAGCTGAGATAACGGTTGTGTCTGTAGAGGAGACCCATTTTTGATGGGATTTATTAATAGCTGAGTATATGTGGGAGTCAAATTTTAAGTTTTCATCAATAATGATGCCTAGCAGTTTGGTGGTGGGAACAATTTCCAATGGGGTTTTATTTTGGCTTGTAATGCAGAATAGGTTCCTGTCAAAAGTAGAGTCTCTACTGGGAGTATAAATCATTAGTTTTATTTTGCTAGCATTTAGGGCAAGGTGATTGGATTTCATCCAGGATTCTGTTTTGGAAAAATCAAACTGTTTTTTTTGTAGTAGGTCAGAGGGGGAAGAGGCTGAGCAGATGATGGTGGAGTCATTTGCATATTGGATAATGGAGGCTTCAGGGATGGAGACGCAGAAATTGTTGATAAATATGTTAAAAAGTAGAGGGCCTAGTACTGAGCCTTGAGGAACTCCGGTGGGTATGAGTAGAAATGGAGAGGTAGATTCATTCCACTGTACTGCTTGCTGGAGGTTGGATAAGTAGCTGGTGAACCAGGCTAGGGTGGAGGGAGAGAGATGTAAGAGTGAGAGCTTGGACAGGAGTAAGTAGTGGGAGATGGTGTTGAATGCCTTTGAGAGGTCTAAAAATAGAGATGATATGTAATTTCCCTTGTCTTGTGCTAGGTTTATGGTTTCTAGAAAGGACAGGAGGGCAGTCATGGTATTGTGCCCAGGGCGAAAACCGTGCTGGGTATGGGAGAGGAGTTTGTTCAGGATTAAAAAATTGCATAATTTGTGCATGGATATTGTTTTCTAGTATTTTTGAGAGGTGAAAGTATTTCTATGGGTCTAAAATAGGTTGTGTCAGTGTTTTTGCCACCTTTATGTAGTGGGATGATGTCTGCTTGGCGCCAGATGATTGGAACTTAGGATTCCTGTATTGATCTATTTATAAGGTATGGGATAGACTATAGCTTCAGCAGATTGTTTGAGGAAGGTGGGTGGCATGTTGTCTGGTGCATTATGGCAGGGTTTTAGCTTTAGGAGGAGCCTTTTTATTGTGTTTTTGGGGATGGGTTTTAGGCTGAAGGGGGAGACAGGAGGAGGTTGGCTGGTGGGGGGAGGGGGAGGATGGTGGGTCAGGGAAGGAGGAGGATAGTTTTGCTATGCAATCTATAAAGAATGTGTTGAATTTAGTGGCAGTTTCTAGGCTGGTAAGAGTTGGATCAGGGCATGGGTGGCTTTTGTTGCCAGGGTCAAGGATGGAGGAAATGGAGCTCCAAAACCTTTTTGGATTGGATGAATGTATAGATTGGAGTTTGCTGTAGTAGTTTTTGTGATCTTTGGTTATTTGTTTTTTGACTAAGTTCCGCAGTTGTTTGAATTCTAGGAGGGAGCTGGAGTTGTTTTGTTTTTGGTATTGCTTCCATTTTGTGTCCCACTGATGCATGATAGCTTTAGTTTCATAGGATAGCCAGGGGCAGGGATTAGCTTTGGTTCATTTGGATCTGAGGGGGGCTAGTTGGTTTAAAATTGTTTTTGAAATGGGATGCTGCACTGTCTAGTGGGAGGGTTTTTAGGGGTGACCAGTCAGTGTGTTTCAAGCACTCTGAGAATAATTCAGGGTTGAAGGAGGCTAGGTTGCAGGTTTGGATGTATTGGTGATGTTTATGTGGGGGAGGATATGCGGTCAATGTAGGCTGGTATGTGGTCACTGAGGGGATCAGGTAGTATACCGGCATTTGAGGCAAGGTTGGGATGGTACCAGAGGTTCCATCTTTGTTTGGCCTGGTTGGAAGGTTTATGAGTTGGGTGAAGTTGTATAGATTGATCGAGTGGGATGTGGTGTCAGAGTTCAGGAAAGCCCTGTTGATGTTCATGTCACCAAGGATGTAGGTTTCCATTTTGATATTGGAGCTAAACCAGGATAGTATGCCCTCTAGAGTTTTGGTATTTTTGCCTGGAGGGATATAAATGGAGCTGATGCATAAAGATTTGAAATTGTTGAGTTTTAAATAACATAATGTCATTTCAGCATTGGAAAAGGTAGGGGTTGGGTTGGTATATGGAGTTAGTGTATGGGTGGAGCAATAGATAATAGCTACTCCACCTCCTTTTCTCTGGGTTCTGTCACTGCGAAGGATCTGGTAGCTGGGAGGGAGGATTTCACTGTCAGTGATGTAAGGCTTAAGCCAGGTTTCACAGATGGCGGTTATGTCTGGTTGGTTGTGGGCAAGCCAATCGTGGAGGTTGGGGATTTTATTTTTGAGGCTTTGTGCATTGATTGTGGCGAGGTGGATGGTTTTGGGTTTTAGGGGTTTGTTTGGATGGTTATTGAGGTTCATGGTGGAGTTGGGTCAGGGGGTTAGGATGGATGTCACCTGAGAGAGAGAGAGGGATAAAGAGGAAGAATTGTTTGAACTGGTGTATGGGAGACAGGGATGAAGGGTTGAAAAGGTGGAAGGTTTTTTTAGAGTTAATTTGAGAAGGATAAGGGGGTGGGGTTGGGAGTATTTTGATCTTGAAAAATTGGGTTGGGTTGAAGGAATAGCATTCAGGGGATATTTGGCTATAGGTAGGGGATGAAATTGGGTGGTAGGAAGTGGTAGCTTGGGGATTTTGATGTGGACTATTCTCTCGCCAAATCTTCTTTGCCCTCCAGGAGGCATGATGAGTCCAGTTGGGGTGGCTGATGGCTAGGGGTAAATAGTCCTTGGACTGATTCTGCCTAGTACTCTTTCTGACACTGCACTACTATGACACTATGCTTCTTTAACATTTATTCTGATTTGTAGCTGTTAATGATTTGATTTCTGAAACCACTGCTGCCTTACCTAGCACAATCAAGAAGCCTTCTCCTCATACCACCCTGCTAGACATGCTGTGGCTATTCCTGTAACTCATCTGTTTATAATAATCCACTTTGACAGCCCAGATTTCTTACTTCTTTGGTCCCAGATGTGTATGATCTTTTTGCCACATCACATTTGTGTTGTTTTATCCAGTTAAGTGGTGCATCAACACTCAGATGCAGCCTTTCACTACTGATTACTGTGCTAATGACCTATATGGATGACTAGTTTGTAATTGTGGAGAAGGTGTATCCAAGTGTCTGTTGTCATAAAGTCTGTGCATTTCACCTGAGGAATGTCTCCTATATTAAGCAGCTACTACCACCACAGAATCTGTGTGTGTGTGTGTGTGTGTGTGTGTGTGTGTGTGTGTGTGTGTGTGTGTGTGTGTGTGTGTGTGTGTGTCTGTCTGCGTAGTTTTATATTCTGACTTCTTCACTCCTGAATTACTGCAATTCAGTATATACCTAGGGCCACTAGCCCTTGTGCATCTACCTCTTTGTGACTTGTGTACCCCCTTCCTGAAAGAGGTGTTGGTTTCCCAATATCCTGTTTGCCCTCTGCTCTTTTTAACATGGTCTGCTTGTGGTTCTGAGTGTGCTGCTCAATTATTTTATTTTGGAATTAACTGGTTTACATTTCAGGCTCCATACCTTTGAAATATACTGTTATTAAGGTGACTTTGGGAGGCTCTGTGCTCAGTGTCCTCAAAAAATTCCTTAAGACACATTTGTTTAATTTACAATGCAATGCAGACTGCCTTTTTACCATACTCAGCAATCAGCATTTTCTACTTGCATAATTCAGTCAGTTTTACTCTTTCTCTTTTTAAAATCACCATTAAGGTTATTTGGTCATCTATAAAGCACACAAAAAGCACTTCAACCAAAAGAAACCCAAAAAACGCAGAACAGTAAGGAAAAAGTATTTACTGGCACATCTCTTTACTGGTGCATCCGGTACCACGGCTTACGTCTTCAAGGAATAATTAACACACCATGCAGCGCATATTTTATACATCCTTTAATTGCATCATGAATCCATTAACTAATTAATTAACCAGTTCCCATTGTCTTTAAATAAAGACATATAAATATTTAAAATGAAATTGCACATGCTTTTTGAAATGACATTGCACATATTACTTAAAATAACATTCCACATATTTTTTAGAATGACATTAAACTTGTTTTTTTAGAAAAATTCAGTAGTATTCCCTAACAAGTGAAAATCTATGACATTTTAAAAATACACACAATGAAGAATTCTAATATACTTCTTACCCCACGTTCAGGTTAATATCCAGATTTAACCCCCTATGATGTAAGGTACTAAAATTCATGATACATTTTGTTTCTAACAACATTAACCTATTCAAGAATTCCTCTCCCTGACAAGCTATGGGCTTAGCTAACACACTGTAAGAGAAAGTGGAATCTGAACCACCATGATATTCATTAAAATGCTCTGCTACTGGGCTTTCCAATCTACCTCTGCTGATGTATCCCAAGTGCTCCATAATTTGTTTTTTCACTGCCCTCTTGGTCTTCCCTATATACCACTTAACTGGAAAACATCCACAACCAATTATATAAATCACCCCCAAGATTCACAATTATATTGATCCAAAGCCTTGTGCATCCTACCATTAATGTTAACTACATCTATGTTTCTGATCTTATCACACACTTTACACCTGCCACAAGGGAAACTACCCCTTCTTATAATTTCCCTTTCTACCTTACTTATACCTAACAATTCCTTTAAATTCATGAACCTACTGTAAGAAAAGGTAACCCTATCTGGGAACAATCCCTTGAGGCTTGCATCATTTAAAATAACAGGCCAGAATCTAATTCTTCAGAATCTCTGAGAAAAGTGAAAATCTATCCACAAAAAGCATTTTATCCTTAACTTCCACCCTTCAAATTCTTGATCATTATCGTTTCTTGTTAATAAACCCCTTTCTTCCTCAGTGTGAGCTATCCCTAACACATTTTTAACCTTCTTCTCAGCAACACTTAGGGTGTATTCATCATAACGTCTGATGAGTAGTTTGTCCCAGATCTTCCCAAACTCATCATCCAACCTGGATTTATTCAAAGTATTATTTGCTATGAGGAGATATTCTCCATAAGGTAATGATGCAACCAAATGGGGAGCATGTATGCTATCAGCCATGAGGAAATTGTTAACAGCAGTTTCCTTCACGAAGGGCTTGAATTTAGCTTTCTGATTTTCTCCCACAAAAAAATCTAAATCTAAATACTGCACTTTTTCCCTACTGGTGTGAAAAGTGAACTCCAAACCAAAGTGATTACCCTGCAAATACTGCATAAAGTCCTGAAATTCCTCGACTTCACCCTTAGATATGAAAATTAAATAATCTATGTACCTTTTAAACACAATTACTTTTTGCTTATAAAATTCAGAGTTGTAGATATATGAATTCTCAAAGCAATTCATAAACAAAATAGCATAAACAGGGGCATAGGAAGCCCCCATTGCAGTTCCCTCCTTCTGCAAGAAATATTGATTCCCAAACTTAAAGCAATTATGTGTCAAGGAAAATTCCAGCAAATGTATCAAACAATCTGTACGTGGGCCTTTACCTAGCATATTGCTTATGGCTTCCAAACCTCCATCTATTCTTAATGCTTGTGTATGGTGATTTAACATCACACTGGCCCAGTTGTAATCATTTTGCCATTCCATGTACCCTCTTATCACAGAGCTCCTTTCCATTTTTAATGTGCGACATGATTTTACATAAGTAATCTTTAAGATGAAAATCTAAAAACACGCCCACATTTTGTAAGTAAGCTCCCCTACCAGATACTATTGGCCTACCGGGCGGGCTGTAAATATCTTTGTGTATTTTGGGTATCACTTTGAATTTAGCATCCTTTGGGTTCCTAATATACAATTTTATAACATCTAAAGCAAAAAGGAACCCAGACCTTTCACCCCTTTCTAATATTTCCAACAACTGCAAATTAAATTCACTAACAGCGTTGCAAGGCAAAACGTCATAGGTTCATAGGTTAGTACTAGGCTAACTGCCCTTGTGAGCTATTTTAAGCCTAGCCAATTATCCATTGTGAGACTCAAACCCTGCACTTTGTGTTTGTAAGGCAAACACCTTAACCATTAGGCCAGCCCCCCAACCCAATATAGTGATGTGGTTTCCAAAAGGGCCATAGCCATACTATTATAATGGTCTTTGGTCAAAATTACCCAATTATCCCTCTTATCCACGTGTGTGAATATGCATTTGTGACAACTTTGTCTCAGCTGCTGTAAAACATTCCACTGCTCCTTATTCAAATTATATACACTGTTCTTTTTTCTAAAGTTATGGTATTCTACCTCTAGTTGTTTACAAAGAACATTCTCAAAAGTGCATATACTCACAGGCGTTTTTGGAGGTACAAAGGAACTATAATATGGCACTTGTGGTATCTGCAACTTGCCATACCCAGTGAAAAAACATGAACCATTGTTCTCAAAATCCCCTTTCCCAAGCATGCATTCCCCATCATCACATAACTCATAGTCATAAATTGACACATTAAATAGAGTCTTCCCCATCAATATTTGCTTTATCATTTACTTTTTCATTATTTACATCATTAATATTTTCAAAACATTCTTGGGTTAATTCGTTATTTCTGTTGTCATAAAATACTTTTAAATGTAACTTACAGCAAAAATGAGTAACCTCCAGAATTAAATCAGCCAAGCAAGGAAAATGTGTGGGGATAAATTTAACCCCTTTATCCAAAACAGATATTACATTCTGACTGAGATTTAAATCTGACAAATTAACTATTTTTAAACTTGACATGTCCCTTTCATTGTCCCAAACATTTATACTGAGTTCATGAGCCGAAAAAAATGTCCATACCACATTATGAAAGGCCTCCGCTTCTGCCAACTCATTATCAGTAGAACTAGTTTCTCTTCCTTCTGTTTCTGTTGCCCGTGTTAGAATTCCTCTGCCACTTGTTTGCTGTAGCATAGACTAGATTCAGGCATGCTGAATCTAGTTTTGTTTGTATAACCTGAGCACTAATCCAGGTCATCTGTTTCGGAGAAAGTTCCCCTGCACCCTAGTGGCATGAGTGTGCAGTTAGAACTTGTCTGATTGAAGACTGCTGGAATAGGGCTCAGTTTTGAGCTTTTTTACTGGTTAATTGGGTAATTTGTTTAAATCAGTTTGCTCGTTTTCTATTGTTATATAAAAAAATGCACTTTATTCATCTGCTTTTACTGTATTTGTGTTTCTTCCTACTTTATTGCATTTATTCTGCTGCATTTATTACTGCTTGTTAGTAGCCTGATTATATTGTAACTGTTATTCTAAGCCTGTGGTTGAAGCACTTGGGCTTCAGACCAGTTGTTTTACATTAAGAAGGTTTGTGGTCTGCACTGTTGTGGCAGGACAGGTAGCTTACATCCTTCTAAGTTGGGAGCTGCTGACTGAAGGCTTAGTGTCTGTTATTCTAAAAGTGCATTAGTTCTGGTTTAAGCACTTGGGCTTCGGGACAGTTATTTTACATTAAGTAGGTGTGGTCTGCACTCTTATGGAAGGAGAGGGTAGATTCTGCCCTTCGGAGCTGGGAGTTTCTGGTTAAAGGCTTATTGTGCCTGCTTATTTGAACTGCTTCTTTCTGAAATTGTTATGCCTTGTTTGCTGTAGCATAGACTAAATTCAGACCTGCTGAATCTAGCTTTGTTTGTATAACTTGAACACTAATCCAGACCATCTTTTTGGAGAAGGTTCCCCTTCACCCTAGTGGCAGGAGTGTGCAGTTAGAACTTGTCTGATTGAAGACTGCTTGAATGGGGCTCCTTTTATTGGTTCATTTTTTAAATCAGTTTGCTCATTTGCTACTGTTATATTAAAAAAATGCACCTTATGTATTTCCACTTACATAGGGTTAAACTATTCCCAGCAACATAACGTCTGCTCTTCAAATTTTCCCTTAGAACTAGCCAGTTTTTTAGTTTTAGCACTCAAATCTGTTTCTTTGAGCTCAGCACTTGTTCAGTACTCGTTGTAAGCACTAAATAAGCTACAAATTACTACAGCACTCAACTTTTCTCACTTGTCTAGAGGAAAACAGTTTTTAGTATTTAATAAATAAACACCTATCCAGGCATGTCTAAGGGTCAGCTCCTGGTGTTTTCTCCTGTCTACCTGATGAATCTGAGCATCTTGGGGCAATGCAGCAATTGCCTCATGAACAAAGACAACCCACTCCTCCTACCACCCAACACTACAATCTGTGAGAGATGCACTTATATAGCCAAACTGGAAGCAAAGCTCTCTTCACCCAAGACTGGACTAGACAGTCAAGAGGAGGAGGTAAACACTTGCACCACAGCACACTTATCACATAGTCCCTCAAAACCTACACCACCAAAACACACACATAGCAAAACAAAGCACACACCTACATTCTCGGAGGCTTTCAATAACAATCTGCTCAAACAACAGAGACCTCCAAAGCAGAAACGCATGCAACCTCCACCCCCCAACACAACCCAAATGACACATAGCCCACAAACTCAGTGTGCCACTCAACCACAGTCCATAAGGCATAACCACATACCCAACACTCTAGTCATAGGTGATTCTATAGTAAGGCACACTGATGTTCCACTCACCAAACTATACAAGGAGAAAGTTACTGTCAACTGCCTGTCGGGTGCGAGGATCCACCACATAATGCACACACTCAGGTCACTCCACAACAAGTACAAATATGACTCTTATAAATACACAGAAACCCTCTAGCCCAGGCATGTATAACACTAGCCCTGAGTAGCATCCTGCCATCACCCAGAAAGATACCGCAGTACAAGAACAAAATGATTGACTTCAACAATTGGCTAAACTTCTGGTGTCATTCTAGAGGGATCCAGTATCTCTCTGCTTGGGAAGACATGGTCAACATACCATGATGCTTTGCCAGAGATAGCCTGCACCTGTTACCCCTGGGATTCTGGATACTGGCTAAGGTTCTTGCCGCCCCTATAGTGCCATTTTTAGGCAAGGTTCAAATGACAAATTCACCACCGTAACAGGAACAGGCAAGCAAAAACTGCAGGTAATGCTACTCAATGCTAGAAGTCTAAATCTCAAAATGCACTCACTCAAGGAACTCCTTAAAATGGAGAACATCGATATCTGTGCAGTGACTGAGACCTGGTTCAAGGCTCTAGAGAGCACCCCTGCATTACCAGACTATAACCCATACCACACTTTTCGGCCATCTAATCTGGACAGAACACTAAAGGCGGAGGTGTGTCCATATTCATTAAGGATATCCACACCTCCAGGCTAGTTGCGCAACATAATGCATCTCAGGTTATCTAAGTGCAACTAACTCTGGGCAAAACTGCAATCCAAATTGTAGCTTGCTACAGATCCCCCACCATGCCCCAGGATTCCCACTCCTCTTTTCTTGATATACTGGAGAATATTAGGGTTCAAACACCCTAATAATGTGCGATTTCATGTACCCCACCATTAACTGGGAAAAATACTCATGTACCAACTCCTCCACTCAACGCTTTCTGGAATTCATAAATTCCAATGCGCCTGCTTATTTGAACTGTTTCTTTCTGAAATTGGTACACCTTTTTTGCTGTAGCATAGACTAAATTCAGACCTGCTGAATCTAGCTTTGTTTGTATAACTTCAGCACTAATCCAGACCATCTTTTTTTGGAGAAGGTTCCCCTGCATCCTAGTGGCAGGAGTGTGCAGTTAGAACTTGTCTGATCGAAGACTGCTTGGACGGGGCTCTTTTTATTGGTTAATTTTTTTTTAAATCAGTTTGCTCATTTTCTACTGTTATATTAAAAAAAATGCACTTTATGTATTGCCACTTACCTAGGGTTAAGCTATTCCCAGCCCCATAAAGTCTGCTCTTCAAATTTTCCCTTAGAACTAGCCAGTTTTTTAGTTTTAGCACTCAAATCTGTTTCTTTGAGCTCAGCACTTGTTCAGAACTCATTGTAAGCACTAAATAAGCTACAAATTACTACAGCACTCAACTTTCCTCACTTGTCTAGAGGAAAACAGTTTTTAGTATTTAATAAATAAGTACCTAACCAGGCATGTCTAAGGGTCAGCTCCTGGTGTTTTCTCCTGTCTACCTGATGAATCTGAGCATCTTGGGGCAATGCAGCAATTGCCTCATGAACAAAGACAACCCTCTCCTCCTAACACCCAACACTACAATCTGTGAGAGATGCACTTATATAGCCAAACTGGAAGCAAAGCTCTCTTCACCCAAGACAGGACTAGACAGTCAAGAGGAGAAGGTAAACACTTGCACCACAGCACACTTATCACATAGTCTCTCAAAACCTACACCACCAAAACACACACATAGCAAAACAAAGCACACACCTACATTCACGGAGGCTTTCAATAAAAATCTGCTCAAGCAACAGAGACCTCCAAAGCAGAAACGCATGCAACCTCCACCCCCCAACACAACACAAATGACACATAGCCACAAACTCAGTGTGCCACTCAACCAGGGCCCATAAGGCATAACCACGTACCCAACACTAGTCATAGTTGATTCTATAGTCAGGCACAGTGATGTTCCACTCACCAAGCTAAACAAGGAGAAAGTTACTGTCAGCTGCCTGTCGGGTGCCAGGATCCACCACATAATGCACACACTCAGGTCACTCCACAACAAGTACAAATATGACTCTTATAAATACACAGAAACCCTCTAGCCCAGGCAGGTATAACCCTAGCCCTGAGTAGCATCCTGCCATCGCCCAGAAAGATACCGCAGTACAAGGACAAAATGATTGACTTCAATAATTGGCTAAGCTTCTGGTGTCATTCTAAGGGGATCCAGTATCTCTCTGCTTGGGACGACATGGTCGACAGACCACGATGCCTTGGCAGAGATGGCCTGCACCTGTCACCCCTGGGATTCTGGATACTGGCTAAGGCTCTTGCCACCCTTATAGTGCCATTTCTAGGCAAGGTTCAAATGACAAATTCACCACCGTAACAGGAACAGGCAAGCAAAAACTGCGGGTAATGCTAATCAGTGCTAGAAGTCTAAATCTCAAAATGCACTCACTCGAGGCACTCCTTAAAATTGAGATCATCGATTTCTGTGCAGTGACTGAGACCTGGTTCAAGGCTCTAGAGAGCACCCCTGCATTACCAGGCTATAACCCATACCACAAGTTTCGGCCATCTAATCTGGACCAGAACACTAAAGGTAGAGGTGTGTCCATATTCATTAAGGATATCCACACCTCCAGGCTAGTTGCGCAACATAATGCATCTCAGGTTATCTAAGTGTAACTAACTCTGGGCAAAACTGCAATCCAAATTGTAGCTTGCTACAGATCCCCCACCATGCCCCAGGATTCCCACTCCTCTTTTCTCGATATACTGGAGAATATTAGGGTTCAAACACCCTAATAATGGGCGATTTCAACTACCCCACTATTAACTGGAAAAACTACTCATGTACCAACTCCTTCACTCATCGCTATCTGGAATTCATAAATTCCAATGCCCTGGATCAACTTATACACACCCCCACCAGGGGCAACAATATCCTAGACCTAGTCATTACCAACATGAGCGACCGGTGTTCCACACCTGAAATCAACTCCTCTTTGGTCAGATCCGACCATAAGCTAATCATGATAGATATCCGCATCCCTCTCCCTCCCACTATTAAGGAAATCACAGTAAAAAATTTCTCCAAAGCCAACTTCATGCTTCTTAAGACAGAAATGGCGAACTTCATGACACCCATGCAGATGGACAATACAGTTACAACTGCTGAATCCTACACAAATGCACCCTATAAGCACTTACACAAGTGCATGGATCGTGCTATCAGAAACAGAACCAAGATGCTATCCTCCAAAAAAGGAAGCCAATCTGGTAGTTCCCTGCCATAAACAAACTGTACAACAGAAGGAAGAAACTGTTGCAAAAAAGAGTAAAATCGCATGAGTGGAGGAGCTGCCTGGTCAGCCTCAGTAAGAATCTGAGATCCCTTATAAGATCCTCCAAAGCTAGCTACGAAAACAAAATTGCCACTGATTCTAAGGGCAACCACAAAGCATTCTATAGCTATATCAAGAATCTCAATGGCAACAATCAGATCTGCTCTGAGTTACAGCACAATGGCACGGAAAGTACAGAACCAACTGATATTGCCAACATCCTGGCAGACAGATTCATTGCTAACTTTACCGCCCCCTCCCACCCCCTAAAGGGCCCATATCTATACAGGAACAATGCAGATTCCCTGTAATCACATCTATGCAGGTAAACGCTGCACTCTCTAAAACCAAAAACACAGCATCCATGGGACTGGACAACATCCCAGTCTGCGTTTTACATGAACTTCAGAGTGAACTGGCTCCCCACCTAAACACCATGTTCAATCATAGTCTCACATCAGGCTTTGTGCCCACTGAGTGGTGCACAGCAACAGTTATCCTACTTCACAAAGGGGGAGCCACCACTGATCCTGGGAACTATTGCCCTATTAGCCTGATGAACCTGGTTTGCAAGGCCATGGAACATGCCATCATGGAACTCATAAACAAAGACATTGGTAACCTCCAAACTCTGGACCCCACCCAGTATGGGTTTGTGAAAGGCAGATCATGCCTTCTGAACCTGATTGACTTCTTTGAGGCGGTCACCAAAGCCGTAAATGAGGGTAAGGTGGTTCACACAGCCTATCTGGACCTCGCCAAGGCTTTCGACACCATCCCCCATTCTAGAATTATAGCTAAACTCACTAAACTAGGTATGAATCCCTACATCACAAGATGGGTTGCCAACTGGTTCACTAACATAACTCACACTGTGAAAGTTGCAGAATGCAAATATAACTTCAAACCAGTGATAAGTGGAGTACCACAGGGTTTAGTCCTGGGTCCTCTCCTGTTTGGTATCTACTTTTCTGAAGTACAGGCCAACACAGAAAGTCTTTGGCTAACAAAGTTCGCAGATGACTGCAAACTAGGAACCATAACTGAAATTCCTAATGATGTGGACATCCTACAAAAGGGCCTCACTGAGACAGATGCTTGGTGTCAAAGCCATGGCCTCAAGCTCAATGCCAAAAAGTGCACTGTCATCCCCTTTGGTTAAAACTCTGTACCCATGAGCTATCGCATAGGTGATAGTCTACTTAACACCGAAAGTGTGATAAGATACCTTGGGACACAGGTGGACAGTAGTCTCTCCTTTGATAATCACATCGCCACAGTAGTCAGGAAATCCTTCTACGTGGCACACCTCATCACAAAAGGTTTTTCATCCAGAAAAAAAAAGGTCATTGTTCCCCTCTACTCATCACTCATTAGGCCCATTATAGAGTACAATGCCCATTTTGGTATGTACCTCACAAGACATCTACAACAACTGGAAATGCCGAAGAAATACCTCACATAGTGGATTACCAGCCTCAAACAGATGCCCTACGCAGACCGTCTCAAAAAACTCCAGCTTTACTCCGTCACATATCGCCTACTCAGAGGCGATCTCTGCCTAACATACAAAGCTATGTTAAATCTAGAGCTGCTGGACATGCTCCACTTAAAGAAATCCCAATCCCTCCAAGCTACATGCTCTAGGGACCTAAACCTTGTCACCACAATAAACAGAAAATGCTGCAGGGATAGATTCCTGTCCCAGAGACTTCCCATACTCTGGAACAAACTAACTATCTATATCAAACAAAGCTCCTCAGTAGCACTCTTCAAGAAAAATCTTGATGATTGGATGGGAAATAGAAAATTCATCCCAGGGATCACCTCTGTGGCTCTGCTTGACAGGGGTACAGGAAAATAATTTTCTTGGGTGTCGAAAGCCAGGGTACCTTTTTGGCTGGCTTGTATAGGCCCTAGGGCCAATAGCCTAGTACCTACCTATGAACCTATTTGCAACCGTGACCTTTAAAACCCTCAGTAGTCCCCTTTTGAGGTACAGATTCCATAGTTTCTTCATTTAAATCCTCAAAAGACACACTTTTTTTTTTTTTTGCTAGATGCTGTTTCCACCGAGGAAAGGGAGGAGTCCCACAGGTCACGACCTCTGCTACTAGCACGAGCTGGTAATCTTCCCCTGGTATTTTTGCGTTGCCACGCAAAAATAAGATTGTTTTTATAATCATTGACATCTCTTTGCAATTTACCCTTCTTACAAAAGGTCACGGCTTCCTGTACTTTATCCACCTTCCCTTTGATGTCCTTAAATTTGGCTTCCAAAGTGGCATCCATGGTTATTTCCGCCAAATGTGTTTCAGTTTGCAAGATATCAGCACATATTTTCTCCTGCTGCCTGATATTATGCTTGTTAGGTTTATACTACTGAATTTTTCTAAAAAACAAGTTTAATGTTGTTCCAAAAAATATGTGGAATATTATTCTAAGTAATATATGCAGTGTCATTTTAAATATTTATATGTCTTTATTTAAAGACCATGGAACTGGTTAATTAGTTAATCAATGGATTCATGATGCAATTAAGGGATGTATAAAATATGCGCTGCATGGTGTGTTAATTATTTCTTGAAGGTATAAGCTGTAGTACCGGATGCACCAGTAATGAGATGCACCAGTAAAGAATTTTTCTTTACTGTTCTGCGTTTTTGTGTTTATTTTGTCATCTAGTCAGTTGTTTGACTTTTTCAGCATTATCTGTTTTGCTTATTTGTTTTAGTAAATGCCCAGTTTAAGTCATCAAAATTTGGCTATTTGGCTAATATAATCATCTGTAGCTATTTTTCATGTACCATCTTCTGATTTGCAGATATTATTTTAAACTGGGCATTTCCTCACTTTGTCTGCTTACAATGAGCTACCTGTTCTTCTGTACTACAAGGTGGTTAAACTAGTTTTTACTGCCTTTCGGATAGCTCTGCTTTTGAATCACTGACTCACGATTTTGGGCATGTAGTGAAGAACTTCTTAAGGTAGATAATTTCAAGGACATTTGTACTCTCAGTAGTCTTTAGTTGGTCCTATGATATCTTGGCTGGGATGCCTTCTGTGCGGAGTATGCATGTCCTCCCTACAGTTGTGTGGGTTTCCTCTGGGTGCTCCAGTTTCATTCCACACTCCAAAGACATGTGGTAGGTGGATTGGGCACTCTAAATTGGCCGTAAGTGTGAGTGTGTGTCCAAGTGAGTGACATGGGTGAACTACCATGGCAGGGCTAGCCACCTGGAAGTATAAACCTTGGCTCAAGATGATTGTGACTGTTGAAATGACAGCCCGACCCCATGTGCAAAATGGGAAAAGGGGGTTGAGGCTGGATGGATTGTGAACTGTCGAAGACATGCACTAATAGATTATATATATTTTTAGTAATTTTCTTGGTGGGGGGGGTTAAGATAACAAATATTCAATTCTGAAATTCTGCTATTCGTATTAGGAATACAACTACCAAGTTTTGGCATTCTGCAATTTGTCTTATAGATTTCGATACTGCATCCAGTTCATTTTCTCTTTATCACATATGGTGCTGGACTAATACCAGAATTATTCCTGGCCTGTCTTATCAGGAAGTTGACCTCACTACTGCTTAGTGTGTGATGTTTTATGTGCATATATATTCTCTTAATGCTCTCTATAGACTATAGTACTAGTTTAGTTGTACATAATTTCTTTAGCTCTTGTATTACATAGATTGATGTTTAACCTTAGATGAACCTTGAACACTGATTGCTCTTTCTGTGATATGTTCATCTTCCTTACCCAGTTTATCTTACTGATCTAACTTAGCCAGACTCTTAATGATGCAGACATACTTTTTGTGGCTTTTTTAAACTTTCTCACTGATTTACTTGATATGTCCCTAACTGAACTCTAAATATTGCATAATGCCTTTTTATATGATGTGCTTGTTTCTCTTCCTGCATTTTTCTTTACTTGCATAGTTGATTTAAATTGCCAGAACTAATTTAATGTTTCTTATCTCCACATACCTGTCATATTTTGGGGTGTGGAATTTTTATTCTGGAATCACTTAACCTTGTTATTATTTGTTAATGTGTTTTTTTGTTTTTGCAGCGTTTGATCAACAAGTTAGAGTTAGTTCAACAGGTCATTCTCAGCATTCTCTTCTCATTTGTTTTGCCTCGTATCTTAATTTGAAGTTCTCTGTCTGTCCCTTAGATGTCAGGAGTTTCAACTCTTTTTGTTACATACGTTGCCATATGCATTGAACATTTATTGCCATTTCTTTCAGTACTTTTTACTTTCTCTATTCATTAGCTGCTCTGTATTGAACACACTGTACATATCATGACCTCTCCCACTATTTTGTGTATGTGTACTTTATTTTTTCTCTTTTGCTAGCATATTTTTTTATCTCTTCCATCTCATCCATTTTTCCTTATAAAGCATTTTTCACCTGCACTGCCACATTGTAATTACTTAGATGTTTCTGGGGTGACACTGTTAAAAAGCCTATTTTTTGTCACCCAGGACTTTGTCACCATTTAATGAAAAAGGCATTTACTCCACTATAATGTCACTGCCCTCTCTAAAGTGTTAATCTGTCTGCATGTGTACCTTTCACACTGCATCCACCATGCTCTTCTGAAATATATGGTTTCTATTCCTGGCATCCGCCATTTCCCAGTTTCTCCTCTCATCATTGCTACTATTTCCGTCGATACTTGTATATACTATGTCCATTCTTTTGGGTGGACCACATTTACCCCACCTATAGAGCACCTGTATTATTATGCATTGATCCTGATCCTACTTTTTTTAAACCTTTTTGTAAATACATTTATATTTTTTTACATCTATGTTATTTTATTTTATTTATTTTATTTTACATTTGTTTACCGGGAAAGTCCGATTGGACACAGGTCCTTTTTCAGTAGAGGCCCAGGGAGAAAATCTCCACATATATCACAGAGACATAAAGTAACACATACAAGCACAAAAAAAAAAACTTTAATTTAGCATCAGTCAAGACTCGGGTAACATTTTAAATTATATAATTACAAAAATACTACAATATACAGGAGGACACATCTTTAACAGTACATAGAAGTAAAACTATTTGATACAGTAAGGTGATACAGTAAGGTTATGTTGCTATATGGTATAATTTAGTTATACCTTTAATCTTACTTTACTAGAATTATTATGTTTGTAGCCTTGGCAAATGGTCAGATATGATCAGTGGGCTATCATGGTAAAAAATAATTAAATAAAGAAAGAAATGGAAGTTTTTGCTATCATTAAGCATATAATTTTCTTAATTAGCCACCATACATCTGTCTGTACAGTTTCCCTAAACAATTGCCACCTTCCAGCTGTTGCTTCTCTTGCTATTGTACTCTATGCATGTTTTTAGTTGCATTTCTGTTGTTGCCCTTGCATAGTTATTGTTCCGGGTATTATAACTATATATGTTTCTTTGCCAAAACTGTGATAGCAGTTATATTTTTGGAGTCTCATCATGTTGTATTGTCCATTCTGGTTTTCTGTCATTCCCTTGTTAACTTATTTTATCATTCTTGTACATATAATAATAATGTCACCACTTTCTTTTTAATTACATAACAGTAACACAGTAAGAATTTCTCTCTCCTGCAGTGATTAAGTACTATGACATTGGGACTAAAACAGAAAGGAAAGGCACAAACATGAAGAAATAAGTATAGGATATCAAGGAAATGTGTATAAATATACAAAATGAGTAAGTGGTTTTATACCATTTCACTAGTGCTATGCCATGTATATAAAAAGATAAAAGTAGAAAACAGTAGTTTGCAGTTGGGTAAGATTTTGATTTACTTGAATTTTGGGTGTTATATATATTATTTATAAAGTTAGAATTGTTGTGGAAAAGATAATAGGAGAGAAAAAAAGTTACATTACCTTCTGTGTATGATTCCACATTATTGAGAAGGGAGAAAACAAAAACTTGCATAAAATGTGACGTTATGTATAATCATTTGTTTCTGGGTAGTTTTACATGGTAAAGTCAAAAGTTGGTATATAAATAAAAGGAAAGAGTGGACAAACTCAAGCCATGCAATTGGGCCAACCTAAAAGATCTTCCACTGGATGATGCTGTAGCCTACTTTAATTCTAAATTCCTTACCATTCTAGATTCCCACGCTCCTGCCTGCACCCTTAGAGCCAAAACTAAAACTGACTCCTGGCTCTCTAAAGTAACCAAAATAAAACTCATAGCAAGAAGTAAAGCATGGGACAAATGGCGTACCTCAAAAGACCCACTTGACCATATTAAATTCCGGCAGCTAAGGAATGATACTAAGAAAGCCATATTGTTAGACAAAAAAAAACTTCTATCAACACCTTCAACAAAAACATCAGGACAAACCTCAAAAGCTTTGGGCAGGAATAAACAAACTGCTCCACCCCAGACAATCCACCACTCCCACCCCATCAGCTTGGAACCTAAAATCTCCAGAGGAAACTGCAAATGTCTTTAACAGTTTCTTTACTAAGACCATCCTATCACTAGCTAGCCAACTGGCTCCCAGTTGCTCCAATCATGATTCTTCCTCGACCACTACTCCACTCTCCTTTAACTTCCAGCCTGTATCTACATCAACCATTAGATCTCTAATTAACAAACTGAAACCCACTACCCTAGCAGCTGATCTTTTCCCACCAGAATATCTACAGAAAGCAGCAGATGCCATTGCATACCCTATTTCTATTATTGTAAACCGAACCTTGTCCGAAGCCACCATCTCCTCTATCTGGAAGGTTTGCCATGTTATTCCTCTCCATAAAGGAGGGAACTCATTAGACCTCTCAAACTACAGACCAATAGCCATACTATTACCACTGGCCAAAATAATAGAAAAATGTGTCCATAACCAATTAATGCACTATCTGACCCAGAATAAACTACTGGCTAACTCTCAGCATGGCTTTAGGCCAAACCACTGCATCACCTCAGCCCTCCTATCCTTCTCTAACTCCATTAACCTCAACCGTAACAATAACAAACTTACCTCAGCTCTCTTCCTTGATCTCTGTAAAGCCTTTGATATGGTCATCCACCAGCTACTTATCCATACCCTGAAGAAACTGTCATCAAATAACTGTGCCATTAAATGGCTCCAATCTTATCTGTCTGAAAGACAACAAGCAGTATTATGGCAGAATACACTATCCACTCATCTGCCCATCACACTAGGAGTCCCCCAAGGCTCCATACTAGGACCACTTCTCTTCTCAGTCTTTATCAATGACCTACCTACAATCTCTCCCAAGGCCACCTGCATCCGATACGAGGATAACTCCACTTTAATCTGTGCAGCCTCCTCCCCAATTGAGTTTATGGCTCTAACCCAGAATACTTTCGATGATGTTGAAAAATGGTTCACAAACCATCAGCTTATTTTAAACCCCAACAAAACTAAGCTGATAATTTTTTCCCCACCTGTAAGTCCTCTTCACCATTCTTTACCATAAGATCCAGTAATGGCACACTTATATCCCCAGATGTTCACACCAAACTCCTAGGGGTCACAGTCAACAATACTCTAAAATATGATACCCATGTCATTCAAACCATCAAAACTGTCAAAAAAAACCTGGGCTCCCTCTATAGGATCAAACCTTTCCTCACTCCATTTGCAAGAACTTCTATCGCTCGCTCCCACTTACTGTCTACACTTCTCTATGCCTCCCCCCTTTTCACTAACTTGAATAAAACCACTCTTAGCGAACTTGCTAGCATTTACAACCATATTGCTAGATTTGCTACAGGTACGACCTTTAGGACCCACTATTATCTCAACTTAACTCAACTAGGTTGGCTTGAATGGACTAGTCTTCTCCAAATCAACCAACTTATAATAGCCCACAAAGTTCTAAACTACTCCGATAAGACACCAACACTAAACAAGATCATTAATCCCTACAGCAACCTGAGGTCACTGTACTCTGCTGACAAACTGTTGGTTCAAACAACCAAAAGCATAAATGTGGCTGGTGATTCTCTATTTGCCAACTCTGTAGGCAAAACTTGGAACTCTCTACCTGCTGAACTTACTCTCCAGCCCTCTCTAACCCAGTTCAAAAAAAGCCTCAAACTACAGTTTCAAATGCACTGGCAATGTCCCTGTTCTAAACCTAACACCCACCCGCTGGTATTGGATACCTTGCCTAGTTAAATCTGTCATTTGACTTTAAAATGTATATGACTTTGCTTTGTGCCATATCTAGAGCTCGTTAAAGGATAAAGCCCTTATCTGTGTATAACCCTGTGTGAAACTCTTAGTTGCCTATACTAATTGAGCCAACCATGTTCTGTAAATGTTTGTAACCTTACTGAAGACTGTAAACTATGTTAATTTGTAAATGTAAAGTATTCCGTGGTGGTACAGCAGTAGCGTTGTTACCTCACAGCAAGAAGTTCTCCCGTTCGATTCTCGGCTTGGCTTGGGAGTGCCTTCTGTGTGGAGTCTGCATGTCCTCCCCGTGGTTGGGTAGTGTTCAAAAGACATGCATGCGTAAATGGGCATGCCTTTGTTGAAGATTGGGCATCTAGCTGGCACCTCGGTGTTTCGTAAAAATCTACTGCCAATCATTAGCGGACTGGAGTTCTGCTGTGGCAACCCCTTACCGGGAAAAAGCTGAAAGACAAACAACAAGACAAACAACTAATGTAAGCTAATAACTTGGAGCTTTTCTTCCCAGGCATCCACTGAAAATGGACATATATCCAGTCGGACCATCCTGGTAAACAAATATAAAATAAATAAATAAATAAATGAATAAATAAATAAATACAATTCTACAGATATTGAAAATTCAGTAGATCACCTATTACATAATCTTGACTTCACAACAAAACTCAGGCACTTCTAGTGAATAAAAATGTTACTATGAAACAGATTAAAAAGAGACAAACTGGGAGGGCATGCATTTAAAATATCTACATATCATTATTGAATCTAATTATAAAAAAAAAAAATCCCTCACATCTAATTACCAGTAACTTATAAATTCAATTACTAGTCTAATCGACAGTTGGAACAAACTCTTCTTTACATTTGAAGACAGACTAACTTTAATCAAAATGATACAGTTACCTAAAATCTTATTCATTGGCCAGACTCTAATAATTCCCCCACCTGTCAAAATTAAACAGAAAATTAATAACTTATTACTCAACTTCCTTTGGTATCCCCCGCAAAAAAAATATCTTCCCTGGCACACCACAAGCTGGGAAGAAGGAGGTATAGGGTATCCAAATACTGATTTTTATTTAAACTCTGCAATTATTAACATAGTGTTGCTTTGGAATAATACTTCTTATATATCATATTAGAAATCGATGTATGAAACCTTACTTCTTAATAGTAACAGGACATTGCTTGAACCATATACTTAAATACATACAGACATCTTTATATGGATTTTAAAAATATGCATTCAAAGTGAAAGGTCAAAACTTGTTCTTACACCTCTTATAAACCAAATATTTTTGTTGCTTAAAAAGCTTATGTTTTCTAATCAATTAATTAAGAATTTATTAATAATTATGTTTATTATGTTTCCTATTGTCTACACAAATGAATGTTTGATATCTTTTAATGCTCAGAAAATGTTAGAATTTAAGAAGGGTGATCTATTACATTGGAATCAATTTCTGTCAGCTAATAAAATAAGTTCCACAGACTATTTGATCAGCAGATATAGTTTGTAAAATTGCAACTGTCTGGATGTCCATACTAAGCTCGTACCCTCATTAGAGGCATACAATAAGAGTACAACAGCCACACAAAAGGAGAAGCTAAATTAGAAGAATAACAACTGCAGGCAACAGTACCAAGGATTTAGTACCAAAACTTTAGTGCCTCGGCTCTCACAGCCTTCAAGAAGTAAAATACGTAAGAAAACATTCCCCTTTATATACACATATTAACAAGGCAATAAAATCAATAGGAAAACAATTGAGTCAATTAGAATAAATATCTCCATTATATTATATTATGTTATATTATATTATATTATATTATATTATATTATATTATGTTATACTATATTATATTATTCATATAATAAGAGTAACTTAAAAATCTTGGATTTTATCTCAACAGTTATTAGTAGCTCACCTAAGAACGCTTCATACATATCTGTTATTTACAAAATTCTCAGAAATGATTTTAGCAAAACAGATGTTCTTTTTGGACTTATTCAAGTGAAGTTAATAGACAGGTATTCTCAAAGAAAGATAAAAAACTTTGTTTACAGTCAGTGAAGGAATTTACATCTTTCTTGTTCTGGCATGTATACAGACGGACATTTTTACATAGATGCTTTTTCACCCCACATAGACTAGCAATAATGAACAAGAAGGATAAAACGAAATGCTGGAGATGTGGACACCCTGATGCTGACTATTATGACATTATATGACATTATGATTGTTAATTGCAAAATCATTTCCCCATTTTGGTTAGACTTTAAATATCTTTGTAAAGCTCTATGGAATGACCACTGTATAATTTCTGACTCCCTTATTCTTTTCAATGTTCCTGTCCCAGAAGCAATTTCTAAAAAGCAAATGTTTTTGTTATGGTCTATCCTCTCTATAGCAAGGAAAATTGTTACTAAAAATTGGAAATCCCAATATACTCCTGTCTTTAAAGTTGAGTTTATTCATCTTATGAAATACATTTGTAAGAATGAGATTGTTACTATAATAGCAAGGACTAACAACTCTTCATTTAATTGCTTGGACAAAATTGTCTGATCTATTAGAGAAATGCTAAGTGTTCTCCTATGTATATTGCTTTTTTAATTGTTATGGACATTGTATATAGTATATTTGTTGTTTTTTGTTACTATACTGTTAAGTTACTATGTTATAAAATGAATAAAAACATTTTGAAAAGAACTTATTTTATCATTCTGATTCGTCTGCATATATATTTTTGTGATATGACAGGTAGTTTGGTCCATTACTTCAGCTTCCCATTTTGCTTTCAGCTATTTAACTTGAGTGTCAGCAGTGTTAACTAAGGTCTCCATTGCTGTCTTGCACTCCTGACAGTGTTATTTTGCACTTCTACTCAGGTTGTATTCATTCTGGCAGTTTTCTTGCAGCCAGCTAGATGCCTGTGCTAGTGGATAGTCATGGAAGCTTCCTGACACACTCCATTTACAACACTCCTTTGAGTCATGGGTTTATTTGTACTCCCGGTTGCCATTTTACTTTGTTCATCTTTTCATTCTAGACATTGCTGCAACATGTCATTATGATCAGGTGAAGCCAATGCCTTCCTAAGAGACCCAAATCATATGTTACTTTAACAGCTACCCATGATTGCAGTTATGAATCATCTTCATGGTCTGTTTATAATGTTTTCAACTTTCATTATGTTAATTCAGCATTAATACAAACTAAAAGAACTTGTCAGAGATTTGGGATGCAAAGGCTAGGCTTAAAAATTCATTAGCCTAGTAAACACCATGAAAATATAAACCTAAGACTTCTTTGTTTACCATTCCATGCTTTGCATGTAATTTAATGTTAGTAGTTTATGAGGTTCCATGCAAACCTTTAATGCTTGGAATATCTGAACAAGAGTGTAGCCAGAAATTTTAATTTTATACTTACAGCTTTATATTGTTGCTCTCACCTTATGTTGAGAACATGACTACCTCTCCAAATGCTGCCGTCTAGAGATAAAAGGAATGATAATGGATGGCGCAGTGGTACTGTTTTTGCCTCACAGCAAGAGTTTCTCTGGTTCGATTCTCAGCTGGGGTGCCTTCCTTGTGAAGTCTGCATGTCCTCCCTGCGTTCATGTGGGTTTCTTCCAGGTACTCCGATTTCCACCCACATTACAAAGACATGCATCTGGAGTGTTTCTCCCTGGGCCTCCGCTGAAAATTGGCTTCATTCCAAGTCGGACTTTCCCGATTAACAAATGTTAAATAAATAATCTACTTTAACCATTCCTCCTACACCAATTAAAACTGGTTCTTTTTCAAATGATCTAAATATTAGTCAGTGGCATAATTACTGTTTCTTTAATGTTTTATTTAGTTAGTCACATGATATTCTCAACTGTATATTTGCCTGAAGAAGCCTTTGAGCTGAAAGTTCTTGTAAACAGTGCTATCAAATGAAGCTATTATTTTATTGAGTGTCATGGTACTGTTTTTTTTTTCTTTATAACTAGGTGACTGGCTATCTAAAAGAATCCATGCCATTAAGGACAGGGGTATTTCCTCTAGATAGAAAAGTATCACCAAAAGTATTCCACAGAGCTCTGTTCTAGGACTCCTCCTCTAGAATATAGCATAAAGTAGGAAAGCTGACATCAGTGCACCATTTCTATCAAAGTTTGCTACTTACTGAAACTGGGGGTAATTATCACATCTGATTTTGTTACTCAAATGCTTTAACAAGGGCTAGACCAAACAAATGCCTGATGTGTTAAATTATTTACTTATCGTCCGTGCCAAGAAATTCTGTACAATTTTGTTTGGTAAATCTAGCATGGCTTCTCTTGCAATATAATGAGATTTCTCTTATGTCTGACACAGATGTCAGTGACTGAGCTTACTTTGTTGATAGTGATGTCTCTTTTGACCACCATGTCTCTGGGTGGTAAGAAAACCCTTTTACCTTGTACGCCTTATCAAATGGGGTATCCCCAATATCCACAGTTCTACTTTATTCCTCCCTTATTAAGACTGTCATTTAAAAACAAAGACCCTATATTGTATGGACCCCACTAAGCATCTAGACTAACTCCGGAGACCAGATTTCCTCATCAAAAAGATCTCAGGTCCCAGTACCTTAGCTGCTGTGAAAAATAAATAAGCTGCCCTGCTATACAGTGCCATAAACATACCTGAGGGATGAGCTAAGTTTAGCTGATATGAAAGATCTAGCACTCATTGAACCACATCACCTGACTAGAACCAGTGTTAGAGCAAACACCTGCACCAGAGATCTAAATCTATATGACTACACAATACAAACCAAAGATGACTGACTTTAATAATTGCCTTAGTTTCTGGTTTTATTCTAATACCTGTCTGCATAGAAGGAGATGGTCAACAGACTGTGCTGCTTTACCAGGGATGGACTGCACATCTCCCCTCTAGGCTTTCAGATATTAGCTAAAACATTGTCCTTCCTCATAGTGCTTTTTTAAAGCAATGCCAAACTGAAAGTACTTCTGACATAGCAAATCAAAGCCAAAAAATCTAAAGGTATTACTGCTCAGTGCTAGGAGTCTAATCAAAAAAACTCCATTTCCTAGAAGCTCTCTTCACCCTAGAAAATGCTGACATCTGTGCAGTCAGTGTGACATGGTTTAAAGTCATGGAAAGCACACAGACAGTGCAAGGTTATAATGCCTTCCACACATTTACACCAGCTACTACACAGACAGGGACTAAAGGTGGCGGTATCTCAATTTACATCAAAAATAAATATACCTCAAGGTTGGTCAAACATGACCCAGGAAACCCATAACATATATTTAAACTTATTAAAGACACTCACCATCCAACCCAATACCATATTCATGGGTGACAAAATTACCCCACTATTAGGTGAGAATCCTATATGACACCAAATATACAGGTACAGAGATTCTTAGATTTTGTAAACACAAACTCCCTGCACTAGATTCTCAGTGCACCAAGAAGGACTGGAACCATACTGGATCTGGTCCTCACTAGTATGGGAGCCTGCTGCACACTCCCTAGAGTAATGTGTTCTCTGGCAAGGTCAGACCACAGAATGGTCTCCTTTGAAATAAAATTAAAAACTGGAACTCCAGCTAACCCTGGAATATTCATTAATTACTCTAAGGCTTACTTCCTACTATTAAGTGATAACCTGGCAAACTTTCAAACCCTCATAAAGCCTGCGAACACTGCTGCCTATGCAGAACTGTTAACAGAAACTCTATACAAGCATGTTAAATACAGGCAGCTGTACTCACAAAAGTACAGAACTAACTGAAAAAAAAAAAAAAAAAAACAAGCCACCCTGGTGAATTCCTAACATCAATAGGCTGTATAACAGAAGGAAGAAAATCATGAAAATAATTAGGAGGTGCAACACCCAGCAGAAAAAAAAGCATTCCTGTCAAACTAAACAAACAACTCAGAGGATAAGAAAAGTCTACTAAAGCCAGATTTTAGGCAAATTTGCTCCCGGGCCAAGGACAACCACAAGGCATTCTTTATCTATGTCAGCAGCCTCAAAAGCAATACACACTTGTGTGCAGAGCTCACTATAATTGGAGTCACCACTACTGAACCAGAAGATATAGCAAACCTACTGACCATCAAATTTAGCTCCAGCTTTACTCCTCTCTCCCCATAATCCTTCCCTCAGTAAATACCATCAAATATAATTTCCCCTGCTATCACTTGGGGGAACAGGTCCTTAATACTGTCTCTAAGACCAAGAACACTGTATCAGTGGGCCCAGACAATATTTCAGGATGTCTTCTAAATATCATGAAACATGATCTATCAGGCCAACTTGGATTGCTATTTAACTGTAGCCTCCAAGCAGGTTTCATGCCTCATGAATGGAGAACAACAGTCACCCCTCTGCACAATCTACAGACCCTGAAAACTACAGACCTATAAGTCTCACTAGTCTCATATGCAAAGTCATGGAAAGTATTATCACGGAAGTGATTATCAATGACATAGGAAACCTCCAGACACCGGAACTGACCCAATTTGGTTTCATCAAGTCCAGTTCATACCCACTCATGCTGGTGGACTTCTTTGAGAAGGTCACCAAATCAATGGATGAGGACAAATGTTTTCACACTGAATACCTTGACCTGGCCAAGGCATTTGATACAATCCCCCACTTGGGTATTGTTGATAAACTTAAAAGATTAGGTACAAACCCTTATGTCACCCAGTGGATAGCCACCTGGCTCACAGACAAGACTCAGGAAGTAGGAACTGGAGAGTTCACCTCTACAAAGAGGCCAGTCACAAGCAAAATGATAATTACAAATTAGAAGCTGTCATTGAATCACCCACTGGCACAAATGTTCTCCAGGAGGGGCTGGCACAGACAAACAACTGGTGCCAGAGCCATGCACTAAAACTAAATGCCAAGAAATGCATAATAGTATCATTTGGGAAGTCATCCACCCTTGGTTCATAGGTTCATAGGTAGGTACTAGGCTTTCTGACTAAGGGTCTAAGTAAGCCTAGCCAACAAGGTTCCCTAGCTTACGCCACCCAAGAAAGTTAATTTCTTGTGCCCCTGTTGAGCAGAGCCACAGAAGTGATCCCTGGGGTGTATTTCCTATTTCCCATCCACTCATCAAGTTTTTCTTGAAGAGTGCTGAGGAGGAACTTTGCTTGACATAGATGGGTAGCTTGTTCCAGAGTATAGGAAGTCTCTGGGACAGGAATCTATCCCTCCAGCATGTCCTGTTTATTGTGTTGACAAGGTTTAGGTCCCTAGAGCCTGTAGCTCAGAGAAATTGGGATTTCTTTAGGTGTAGCATGTCTAGCAGCTCTGGGTTTAACATAGCTTTATATGTTAGGCAGAGATCTCCTCGGAGTAGGCGATATGCTACAGAGCAAAGCTGGAGTTTTTTGAGATGGCCAATGTAGAGCATCTGTTTGAGGACAGTAATCCTCTTTGTGAGGTACTTTTGTGGCCTTTCCAGCTGCAGCAGATGTCTTGTGAGGTACATTCTAAAAGGGGAGTTGTACTCTATAATGGGTCTAATGAGTGCCAAGTAGAGGGGAAAAATTACCTCTTTTTTTCCTGGATGCGAACCCTTTTGTGATGAGGTGTGCCACATAGAAGGCTTTGCTGACTACTGTGGCGATGTGATTATCAAAGGAGAGACTACTGTCCACCTGGGTCCCAAGGTCTCTTATCACACATTCGGCGTTAGGTATACTGCCATTCATGTGGTAGTTCATGAGTACAGAGTTTTAACCAAAGGGGATGACAATGCACTTTTTGGCATTGAGTTTGAGGCCATGCCTCTGACACCAGGCATCTGTCTCAGTGAGACCCTTCTGTAGGATGTCCACATCATTTGGGGACTCGAATATGGCTCCTAGTTTGCAGTCATCTGCGAACTTCGTTAGCCAGAGGCCTTCTGTGTTAGCCTGTACTTCATGTGGTAGCTATCATATTGACAATGCACCCCCAAGAGTTGACCCAGTAGTCAGGGACTTGGGGAGACACATAGACAGTAATCTAGCCTTTGACCATCATGTGTCTACTGTAGTGAGGAAATCTTTCTATGTTGTGCAACTTATAAACAAAGGTATGGCATCTATGTCCAAGGAAGTAATTATTCCACTGTTTTCGGCATTCATCAGACCCATCATTGAGTACAATTCTCCCTTTGGTATGTACCTAACTTGGGATCTCCAACAATTGGAATGTCCACAGAGGTTCCTCACTAAAAGAATACAGGATGTAAGTAACATGCCCTATGCAGACTGCCTCAAGGCCCTATCTGTGTGTTCTGTCGTCTACAAGCTCTTGAGGGGAGATCTATGCCTGGAGTGCAAGGAATTGCCATACTCCACTCTGATGGACCTCCTGCATATCCATAAACCAAGCAACACCAGAATTACCTGTTCTGAAGACTTAAACCTTGCCTGTGATATAAATAGGACCTGCTGGAGAAACAGGTATGTATCCCAGAGACTACTCCTTCTCTGGAACAGGCTCACCCTCCATGTGAAGCAGAGTTTTCTCCCTTACTAAATTCAAGAGTAAGTTGGACAGTTGGATGAGGAACTGGAAATTCATCCCTGGTTTGGCACCTATGTCTTTAATGGACACAGGCAGCTTATAAATGTTTCACCTCCCATGCCCCTGCTTACACTTATCAAGGGTACCAGAACTTGCCAGGGATTTGGGATATATGGATAAACTTAAAAAGGCCCTTGTGGTCATTAGCCTAATAAACATATATGACCCATGAACTACATCAACATTAACATTATCAAATCATGCAAGTACCTAAACCAACTAATTATCTGATAAAAACAAACAACATGTTGCAGTATAGTGTAAGGAAAAACAAGGTAAGCCATTTTTCAATACTTTTTTCTGTGACTGGTTTCATCATTCAAGCTATCTGTAGAGTGTCATAACTTGAATCTTGACTTAAAACAGGCAGTCAGAAAACTTTTCAATTAAAAAGAAAATTAAACAGTACGAGGTGGTAATGTGTCCTTGTTTACATGAATGAGGCAGTTGGTAAAAAGTGGTTTCGTATGACTGATTTTCCTTATTATTAATGGTTCATTCTAAATGCTTATTTAAATCTATGGAAACTTTAAAATATTGGTTGTTTAATTTGTTAAATATGATCAAGGCAGTTAAATTAGATGATTCCATGCAAGATTAAGTGCCCTACCTGCATGCTTAAATGGAAAGAAACATGCATCGGCACCTTTTCTAGTGACCATGTCATTCTCAAAGTTTTTGGCAATCTGTTCTTTGTCAAAACTCTAGTGTTATTGTTAATTAAAAAAGAAATACATAAAGAGCCAGAGAGATAAGATTCTCTGAAACTTGTTTAGCTCAATTACTATGATAAGACTGAAGGGGGAATTCATAAAGCTACCACAAGGTGTACAGCTTTTGTACACCTCACAATATCCTTTTGCAATTTAGAGACAGCCTGACCTCTGTAGTCTAGTATGAAGGCTTGCAGCACTGCATTGGGCTGTCTCTGAGGCCGTACCACTTGCTAATGAGGTAGTGCTGTGGAGAGGCATATGCAGATTACCCATGTGCGTTCATGAATTTGCTCAGATGTGTCAGTCATTATGGTTGCTCCTACCAATTCACAATAGTAAACACATCCAAATCGCCATGTTCACCCATCATGACAAAGGTAAGTGGTGGGGAGTTTAGTGGTAAGATAGGGTTAGGAGGTGAGTGCATGAGTGTATGTGAGGGTTGTATGAGTGTGTGTCTGCTTGGGAGTTAACAGTAGGGAAGTTGGGAGGAAAGCTGGTGTGTGTGTGTGTGTGTGTGTGTGTGTGTGTGTGTGTGTGTGTGTGTGTGTGTGTGTGTGTGTGTGTGTGTGTGTGTGTGTGTGTGTGTGTGTGTGTGTGTGTGTGTGTGTGTGTGTGTGTGTGTGTGTGTGTGTGTGTATGTGTGTGTGTGTGTGTGTGTGTGTGTGTGTGTGTGTGTGTGTGTGTGTGTGTGTGTGTGTGTGTGTGCATGAATGGATGAATAGATGTGAGTATGAGTGTAATCTGGTGAATATGGGGGCTGTGTGTATGTGCGCGCATGTGTGTGTGAACGCATGTGTGTGTACGTGTATGTGGGTGGTTGGGGGTTGCTGTCATATATTGGAGGAAACACTGGATACCAGAAAAGACTTTTCATGTAAGGGCACTTCAAAAGGTAAAAGGATTGGAGGTGGGGGAACCATGATTCACCAGAAATTACTCTAATGTCATGCTGCATAATGGCACTTCAAATAGTAAGGGGAATGGTGGTGGGTGAACCATGAGACACCAAAAATTACTCTAATAGCATGTGCCATAATGGTAGTTCAAACAGTTAAGGGGATTGGTGGTGGGTGAACCTTGAGACAGCAGAAATTACCCTAATATCATGTGCCATAATGGCACATCAAACAGTAAGGGGATTGGGGATGCGGGGATCCAGTAGACATGAGAGATTACTCTAATGTCGTGCAGTAATTGCACTTCAAATAGTAAGGGGATCGGAAGGAGGAGCCACAAGACTTCAAGGACCCTGGGATATCACTTGGGACTGCAACCTTCTGTGATGGCCTAGGGTCTAAAAAAAGGAAAGATCAAAGACATTCGGCCAACACAGGGACAGATAAGGGAACTGTGGTTTATTGATGCATTTGAATGTGTACTTGTGTGTCTGGGTGAGTGACTGGGGGAATGCCTGTGCATACATGATGCAGCCACTGCAGCTGCCTACCATAAGAAATGCTGACCTGCATTCAGAGGCAGGCAAATTAGCCCACAATTAGGTCTTTCCTCATTGTGGCTAATATGTATCTGAATCTCAAAATACTACGTCATGGGAGCAAGGCCTTTTTAGCACAAGCCGTATAGTTTGTGTTGGGGGCTTTTGCTGTATCTCCATTGTTTTTTAAATGGATGCAGACATACTTCTGCTTATGTAAATGGATACACATATATTTATGGTTATGTAATCTAACAAATGTAAAATATTAATTGCAATACTGATTTTATACTGACTTTGCTTATTTGACCCTGGTCACAACTGAAAAGAGTCTTTGAACCAGTTCACTTGCACAGTAAACAAATGAGAAATATATGCCACAAATTGGTTCAGCAATGCCCATACCTATGGGGACATGATAAAGTGAAGTACTTAGGAGTATGAATTAAAAAGGATTCTGTTATGGTAGCTAAGGATATGTGGGAAGAGCCTAAACAAAAGATAATACAAAAACCGAGAAACTGAAAGCTCTATTTTATGGATATGGATAGAAAGAAACAAGTAGTCAAAATGTTTTTACCCCTTTAGTTTTATACACACATCAGGCCTATTTTTATCAATCAGAGAAGTTACAGATAGCAATTAATAAAGAGGTGAAGGATTTTTATCTGGAGGAGGAAGAAGGCAAGAGTCAAATGGGATAAGCTGATCCTTTCAATAGAACAAGGTGGTTTGGGATTACTTGATTTGAAAGGGTATTTTAGAACTACACAGTTAAGGCTCCTATACAAAGCATAAGCAGAAACTGGAAAGAGATGATGATGAAATGGGGGGTGGGGGCTCAAGAAACAAGGAGGGAATTTTTTTTGGATGCACATTCTTAAGGAGAATAGCAGTTACCATACAGAGTATTATATTCATAAAGTAGCAAAAGGTATTCTAAGAACTAAGCCGGCATGGGAATGGAAAAAGGAGATTCTGCCCATAGAGACGACTGCAATTAGGAATACAGAGAATAGGAAAGAAGGGGCTGGAAGTTATTGAAGAAAACTGGCAAAGTAACCAATGGAGTGTGAGCAAATAATTAAAGAGGGAATGGTAGCAGAATGGGAAGAGGCAAATAATTTATTTGGACTGAAAGCTAGGCTCCCTTCCTTATCAAGGATTGATATGAGAGTATAAACAAAGAGACAAAATAGGGGGAAGCTAAGCGAAAGGCCAACACTGGTAGAGTTTTGAGTAGAATCTATAACAGAAGCTGCTGTTAAATAAGGAATAATTAGTACAGCATACAAAGTATTGCATGGTAACTATAAGAATCAATCAGTGGGGGTTAGAGAGGACTGGAAAGAGGGACTAGATAAGCAATTCACAAAGAAACAATGGGGATATATGTATGACTCCCAGATATGCAACAATGTCTAGAACATTTAACATCTTTGCATGGAAGTGTTTGCATAGGTATTTTATACCCCAAATAGATTCCATATTTTTCCTTGGGTAGATAGCAAATGTTGGAGGTGTGATGGGGAAGAAAGAGATTGGGAACATATTTTTTGGGAGTTTAATGAGTTGGCAGACTTTAAAAATTCCCTGTAGACTTCTCTATCAAAAATGCTGTGTGAACAAATTGGTATAACTAAGGAAATTATTTTTTTGAGCTATGATACAGAACTGGAATTGTCTAAACATAGTAAGGCCTTCTTGAGTCTAATTATGGTGGCTGCCAAAAAAGCAATTGTAGAAAATAGAAACCAAAGTCTAAAGCAATTATACTAGAAGCAGTGAACATAGTAACAGACATAAAACAACTTGAAATGGGAACTAGAAAACAAATTACATAGAAAAAATGGGAATTGTGGGAACAAAGTATGCAGAATAATGTTTTGGAGGCGGAATGAGGTTGCAAAGAAGGCAGGATTTGAATGAGGTTCGGAATGTTTGACTGACAATGACTGGATAGTTTATAAGTGATGTATAATGCTTGCAATTAAAAAATATGTCAGTAAGGTTTGTTTTCATTTGTATAAATGCATGATTGCCTATTTGATAGCCATATCAAGCATGTGGTTAGTGATAATTTAATAAAGATGTTTCTTTTTCAAATAAACAAAAAAAAAAACAAATAGCAAATATATAAGTAATTCATACATGGACAGCTTACTAGCTAACTAAATAAATGGGTTTTGAAATAAAATTTAACACTAAATGTACTGTTTGGGAGAGAGGGGCAGCAGTTCAATAACTGAGTTATAAATGTATTTTTCATCCAAACAAGCAAAGGGAATTTTGTCTTTACTATAATATTTTCAATATAGAGTACCCAAATGAATGTTTAATATGTAGGCATTGCACTGCCTGTGATGTTTAGAAGCCTTGAGAAGTGCTCCTCAAAGCTTATGCTGTATTACATTAAAGATAATCTCAAAATGAAAGCACCTATATGTGACAGTATATCTGTCTATAGCCTACATGGGAAATACAGAGTTCTACTACAGAATGCCGAATGGCAGAACCTCCAATATCATAATGTCAAAGAATAATGCCCAAAACATGAAGAGCACTTCCTGATATAAGGGCAAGTTCCTCAGACACTTCAAACTTGTATATACCAACTCCATGGTTACACCAACTCTAATAAGTGAAACATTTCCCCGTAAAAGTGACCACTGAAGGTGCACTCTTAGACACTGAGCCTACAGTGATTTTGTATGGAAAATAGTGATCAGTGCTTTGTTTTTCAGTATGATTTGTCCTTTGGGCACCTGGCACTTGAAGAATTTTATATTGGCCATTTGTAGACCTATGCTATCATAGGCTGAAACACAGAACAGACTGTTAGAGGATCGAAGGCTGGTACTAAAGCTTACAATTCTCCCACAGTTTTTAAAATTTAATTCCATACTTTTTTAAATAAAAAAGTCTGCAATTTTCTGGTGACCTCAGCAATCACTACAAAGTCAACTATATATATGTAATGTCAAGCCTAACATGTCATAAGGGAAGTAAAACTTAGATATGCCACCTAAATAAGTGCTAAGGAACAGTGAGAGTGGATTGCATGGTGCACAAATTTTATGCTACGGCATATTGTAGATGTATAAAATACAATACAATTCAACTCTTATTTCATAGATAGTACAGCATAGCTAACCAAGGATTCCCCAACATCTAATCCTACCTCTGCTCAGCAGCCACGTATCACCGCATCCACTTTCACTTTCAAACCTGTGGCCATATAAAACTGCTCTTAAACTCAAGCTATGCTCTACTTCAGTCAATGACCTTTCAAGTGAGCACATTAAAATAGCCACTGATAGCATTACCTATCCTGTCTCAATTCTTATAAATAGGTCAGTTCAGGTATCCCACTCTCTCTGGAAAAAGTCGCACATTATCCCAGTGTACAAAGGAGGCAACTCAACAGACATTATTAAGTTTAGACCTATAACAACCTTAACCCCCCCCAAAATACTAAAAAATTATATTCAAAAACAATTGTTACAGTATCTCTTGCAGGAAGAACTCCTATCCCCTACACAGCATGGCTTCCATCTTTCCTGTACTACTAGCACTGCCCTTCTAACCTATATAGATACGGTCAGCAAAGCTAAAGATAAAAGCAAACTATTCTCCTCATTTCTAGAATTGTCTAAAGCCTTCAACACAGTTTGTCACAGAAATCTTCTACTTCAAATGTCCTCATGGGGTCTCTCTCAGCCCACCCTTTTGTGGTTCAAAAGCTACCTGTCCAATAGGTATTAGTCAGTAGAATGGGACTGCACCCTTCCTCTTTAACATTCTCACCAACACCTTCTACACATCTACATATCAGGCCTCACTTATATAGTACACAGATGACTCCACACCTCATTTGCATATCTGACCGTGTGGCATGCCTCCAAAAAATTACTCAGGAAACTTTAACAGCCACTGAAATATGGCTTTGTAACTCACAACTCGTTCAACCCAAAAAAAAATGCTACTTTTTTTCCCTAAATTCCTCTCCCATGAAAAAAAAAAACAAAACTTAAAGTCATCTCCCTTGATAATACAGCCATTAAAGTCACTTCTCTTAGCAAATTATTCAGGATGATAGTGGATGATAATCTAAAATTTGACCTGTATATACAAAATTGAATGAGAAAAATTTCATCAAAAACTAGGGTGCTTATAGAGCCAACAACTTTCTCACTGACACAACCAAAGCTACATTTGACACTTCCTATCTCCCCCTCCCCACACTTCTTAATGGCACTCCTATCCTTGCTAACCTTCAGGAATTAAGAAAAAAACAAACAAAACTTGAAAAATGCTATAACAAAGTTACTAAATGTACAGCAAATACCCCTTTCAGAGCCCACCACTGTAATGCACTAAAAAGCCTAAAATAGTTAGAACTACCCAATCTACTAACATTTACACAGCTTCTTACCACCAGTAAAATTATCCAGAAACTATCTGCTTGTCCAGCACTAAATAACATTCTACACAACCATGTTTCTAGTCAGCTGTTATGATCCAGTGACCAAAAACTCCTGTCTATCCAGAAACCTGTCAAATCTGCTGGGAATTGTCTGCCCTAATACCATGTTGCTAAGGCCTAGAACTCTGTACCTGTATCTGTCAGGTCAATACCCTCCCTTCCGTCCTTCAAAACCATTCTGAAAGACTACCTAGCCAAAAACTAGCTCTGTTCTTGCTCAACACCAGGATAAACTATATCCATAAGTATATACAAATACCTATTCATACCTTATATTTCCTCACTCTCCCTTCTTCACTCACTTCCTTATTTCTGTCAACATCTCTCCTGTGGCGTTCTCTCTAAATATACCATAAGCCTCCTATTTTCTCACTTCATATTACATTTCCTGTTTAAATTTCTCTAAAAACTGATTAAAGTTTCTTTAACCATTAAACTATCATCACATAACTGGTATCTATTCTTAACCAATGTTTTCATATTATATATAATCTGGTATAATTATTTAAACAGTTTTTGTTTGTTGTATAATCTTTAAAGATTGCAAAATTATCATTCCGAAAATGTTTTATAATACTTTGAAGGTTTTCTCCCTGTGCCACCACTGAAAATGGATTCCTACCCAGTCAGACTTTCCCAGTAATCAAATATCAATAAATAAATAAACTATATATATATATATATATATATATATATACACATATATATATATATATATATATATATATATACACATATATATATATATAATTTACATATGCAAACATACACACACATGTGTAGAAGAAGAAAGAAAGAAGAAAGCAGGAAAGAAAGAAAGAAAGAAAAGTTTATCGGAACAAAACCAGAAAAACAAGTACAGTCGATTATCTGAATGACGATTATCTGAACCAGCCGTCCAAAGTTTTCCAGTAGGAAAAATCATAAAGTCTGAATATGTAAACATTATACATACTCATTTGAGCATGTTTTTTGAGCTTGTAAGCCAGCTCGTGTGTGGAAAATATTCTTTATTGTCCACTAGAAATACTGAATGGTTGAAAAGTGTGTGCAGAAAAAAAACAAGATTTTAGAAGTTTTTTATCCGGTTCAGTTATATGTTTGATTATCAGAACAGTTTGATTATCCAAACTACCCTAGGTCCCAATTAGTTTGGATAACCAACTCTCTACTGTAACAATATAACATTGTAACATTCACTTCAGAAAGTCAGCAGGTTAAGGGTCAGTTTTAACAATACTGCATTTCTTATTTTTTCCCATCTCTGATCACATCAGTCCATTTGGCAGAGCAGCACTGGTCACGAATTACTCAAGCAGTAAATAAAACAAAATGGCAGTCTCAACAGAAATACCATGAAAGCTAGAATGATAAAGAAACATAAATGAAGCATGCAGCAGAAAATATTCCTAACAAACATCATTGCCCACTATAGTAGCATCCAAGCACCCAAGTAATCCATGAAGTAGTCGGGCATTTCAGTTCCACAGTAAGGGAGTAATAGAGACATGCAAGAGCCTAAAATGATAACATGTTCAAACAAAATAATGTTGCCTGTAACTAGACTGTCTGACCAGGCAGTTAATGCCTAACCAGTCAGAGTGCTCTCAAGTATATAAAGCCAAACAATAAGTAATCCAAATAACTGTCCAGAAAAAAGTCTAAATTAAATCCAAATTTCTGGTAGATCTCTGATTGTTGTTGTTGTTTTTCTTTCGGCTTTTCCTGGTTAGGGGTCGCCACAGCGGAACTCCGGTCCACTAATGATTGGCAGTAGATTTTTACGCTGCCGAGGTGCCAGCCCGACACCTAAAATTCAACGACGGCACACCCATTCATGCATGTCTTTCGAACACCACTCAACTGCAGGGAGGACATGCAGACTCCACACAGAAGGCACTCCTGCTGAGAATCAAATGGGAGAACCTCTTGCTGTGAGGCAACAACGCTACTGCTGCACCACCACGACTATCTGGTAGCATCTCTGATAATATTCTGAATTGGTAATCATACTCAAGTTAGGTATTAAAACTGCAGCCATCTTAACCTAATACATTCTCCTGTACAAATAAAGCAAAGAAAAAAATTGCCTCAGGCTCCTCCTCAGATCTCAGTCTGAAAATGAACGACTAGACCATCTTGGGAAATATTTATCTATATCTAAATGTATACTTGTGTGCATTTGTGTGTGTGTGTGTGTGTGTGTGTGTGTGTGTGTGTGTGTGTGTGTGTGTGTGTGTGTGTGTGTGTGTGTGTGTGTGTGTGTGTATGTGTGTGTGTGTGTGTGTGTGTGTGTGTGTGTGTGTGTGTGTGTGCGTGTGTGTGTGTGTGCGTGTGTGCGCATGTATGCGTATGTGTGGTGTAATATAATATGCTTATATAAAATAAACGCATAATTATATATTTATAAATAGATTGATAGATGGATATGTTTTGTAATGATTCTTAACTGCTTTTGGAAACTGGCTGGCAAGGTGTCTTTTTTTCAGTTGCTGCCTTATGGGCTGAAATTCTTTCTAGTATTAGGAATGACAAAGCCAATTAGCTAACGATATCTCCACGAACCAATAACCAAACACAGAAACAAGCAGAAAGGAGCCAACCAACACAGGGAATAAGACGAACCAGGTTTTATTGGTACAGCTTAAGCGCTTTCGTTAGGGTATAACCATAGACTGCTTCAGAAACACATTAATCACTAAGCATATCCACATTTAAATATCCCTCCAAAAACAGTCATGTGACTTATAAAGACCAATTAAAATCAGCATACATAATAGAATAAATGAATTTACATACGCAACCCTTAAAGGGATAGCTAAGCTCTTAAAAAATCTTTTATACTAAATAAGAGCGAAGCCTAAGTATATTAGCTATGGATAAAACATAATTTAGTCAAAGATATGCACAAGCATTTAACTTGATTTGCCACCTAAGTTCCTCACATTCAGTTAAATCATTGCAAGGACCACCCCTTACATTTTTGATAACAACGTCAAGTCCCATGAAACCAAGCTCATGTTTAGGATATTCAAAAACATGTCTCGACAATGCATTGTTTTTGTTGCCTTTTCTAATGTCTAAAATGTGTTCATAGACACACTCTCTGAGCTTCCTGAGTTTTCCCAATGAAAAAACAATTACATTGTCTGCAAAGGCAAGATAAACAATACCAGTGGTGTTACAGTTGCCAAAAAAAATTAATATTAATGTTAATACCATTCACACATATTTTGTCCTGTTCAATAAGATATGTACACAGGTTACAAAACCCACACTTATGGGTATCTTTTTTCCTAGAAGATGACATAAATTCACCTTGATCAGAAAACAAAAGACAGAGAATAGTCTCTTTTTTGTGTGATTAATTTTAACATTAACATTCATTCTTTCAATTTGCCCATCACTACCTGCCTCTAACAAAGGGATGTAAAAACTACTTACCCTTTTCTGACTGACTGCCAAAAAAAACTTCCTTAATCAACTTCCCTGGGCAACCTCTGGATAACAACATATACATCAGGATTTTAGATTCCTCAATGAAAGTTACATTGTTAGAAATTATTCTAGTTAACCAGATAAATTAACCTTTAACAATGCCACATTTTTGAAACCTGGGGTGGGTCCCTCAAGTCTTTATTTATCTTGGTATCATTCAAAGGGGATGCAGTTCCTGTCAGCCTGGGATGCCATGGTTTACAAACTTCGATGCTTTGCCAAAGAAGGTTAGCATCTGGGACCTCTAGGCTTTGGCTGCTGGCAAGGGCTCTTGCTTCCCCCATAGTGCCGTTTTTAGACAAGGTCTCAAAAACAAACTTACTGACATCAAATTTGCCATTCATAACAAAATGAGGGTCATGCTGCTAAACTCTAGGAGCTTAAACCAAAACCTGCACACACTTGAAGCACTTCTATCACTGGAAGATGTAGATGTATGTGCAGTCACAAAAACTGGTTTAAGACCTCAGAGAGTATCCTGGCCTTACAAGGCTACAATGTCTTCCATACCTTCAGGCCACAAAATGAATGAGTGAGAACAAAAAGGAGGCGGTGTTTCTATCTATATTAGAGATAAATTCACCTCCCATCTAGTTAGACTGGACAACTCCATGGAGTTACTCTAAGTTCAGTTTATGGTGGGTAAGACCCCCATTCAAGTCTTAGCCAGTCAGTCTGCCATAACCAATTATAGATTCCCCCTCCGTAGGTCATGAAGCGCACAAAGCCTACTTGACCAAACTGGAGACAATCCAAATATTACCGAAAACTCTGGTTATGGAATATTTAAATTATACCCTATTTCAGTTATTATTAAGGAAACCTATGTTGGCCCTAACTTGCTAGGGAAAAAGTTCCTTGATTTTGTTAACTCAAACACCCTGGAACAAATGTTTCATACCCTGCCAAGAGGAACAAACATACTAGATCTGGTCCTCACTAACATGTCAAACACATGCACTGCCATAACTGTCAGACCCTCATTAGTTAAATCTGACCACAGTTCAGTCACCTTCAAGCTGGCACTAACATCAGAAATCACAGCGGGCGAAATCAGACTAAAAAACTTCACCAATCAAACTGTACACTACTAGGTGAAGGTATAAATGCATTCAAAGCCCCACTCCTAGCTGATAATGGTAACTACACTGAAGCTTACACTAAAGCCATATACAATCACTTACATAACTGTATAGACTCGGCTGTACCAGAAAGAATCAAAGCCAGAATCCAAGTAAAAACAAGCTGCCATGGTGGACATCCAGCATCAACAAACTTTACAATAAATGCAAAAAAGTTGCTATCCAAGAAAACAAAGCCAAGGCGCCAACAATGGAAAAGCACCCTCCTCAGCCTCAACAGGCAAATAAGACAACTTGTCAAATCTTCTAAGAGCTTCTTTGAAAGAAAAAAATAGCAAGCATAGCCAAGGATAGCCATAAGGCCTTTTACAGCTATATGCATTGCCTAAAAGGTAGAACCCAAGCATGTGCAGAACTAGTGACCAAAAGTGTCACACACTGACCCCACAGAGATAACAAACCTGCTAGCGAGTAGGTTTAGTAAAAATTTCACTCCCTTATCCCCTCCAAACTTTTCACAAACCTTTCCCCAAACTTCCCTCCCACCCTATATATCTGAAGAGCAGGTCATCAAAGCCTCATCCAAGACAAAAGACACAGGCACTATTGGACCAGACGGCGTCCCAGACTGTCTTCTACAGAGGCTAAAACATGAACTAGCGCCACCATTAAGTGCCCTTTTCAATCATAGTCTAAACACAGGCTTTGTTCCTGATGAATGAAACAGTTATTCCCTTACTCAAAGGTGGCCTAGCAACAGACCCAGGGAATCACAGACCCATAAGCCTGACCAGCTTCATCTGTAAGACCATGGAACGTATCATTATGGACCTCATAAATAAAGACATAGGCGACCTCCAAACCCTGGATCCTACCCAAATCAGCTGTATCAAGTGCACATTCTGCCTGGTAATTCTGGTGGATTTCTTCAAATATGTGACCAGGGCCAATGACGAGGGCAAATCTGTGCACACAGCATGCTTCAACTTGGCAGAGGCTTTTGACACAATCCCACACTTAGGCATTACTGATAAACTTATCAAACTGAATGTAAACCCCTTTATTGTAAGATGGGTTGTCAATTGGCTGACAAACCAGACACACACTATCAAAGTGGGTAACTCCACATCAGTCAGCAGACCTGTAACCAGCTGGGTGCCACAGGGGTCAGTGCTGGGCCCCCTACTGTTTGCTATATACCTATCAGAAGTTCAGGTCAAAACTAAGGAGTTGTGGCTGACCAAGTATGCAGATGACTGCAAACTGCGTGCAATTATTGAATCCCCAAATGATGTTAGTATACACCAGAAGGGTCTTAGTCACAGTCTCAAACTGAATGCAAAGAAATGCATCATCATTTTCTTCGGCACAAACAATGCCCCATCACACCATAAAATCAACAGCAATAGCCTAAGTACCCATGAAGTGGTAATGGATCTGGGATCACAAGTTGACTGTGACCTTAATTTTGACCACCATGTGTCTGCTTGGTGAGGAAGGCTTTCTACATAGCACACTTGATTAGTAAAAGCATCGTCTAAGGAGCAAAAGAGGTTATAACCCCTCTATATTCGGGACTAATCCTTCTCATAATTGAGTATAACACTCTGTTTGGTATGTACCATACAAAGCACCTGCAGCAATTGGAGAGACCTCAGAGGTTTCTAACAGAGAAGGTAAAAAGACTTCAGCATGTGCCTTACACAGACCAACTAAATTCCCTGTCACTATTCTCTGTATCATGTAGACTTCTTAGGGGGGACATGCCTGGCCTACAGAACAAGCCAAGACCCAAACCTAATGAACTTTCTGCACATCCATTATATTAAACAGGACTAGGGCTACCTATTCCCGGGAGCTAAATATGGCCTGCAACTTAAATAGGACATGCTGGAGGGACAGATTTATCTCCCATCAACTGCTGCATCTTTGGAATAGGCTACCAATTCATGTGAAACAGAGTACCTCTATTACACTGTTCAAAGGAACCTGGACGAGTGGATGGGTGGGGCACCATGAATTCTTACCGGGGATAGCACCCACAACCCTCCTGGACATGGGCAGTCAGTACTAAATGCAATCTTGGATATTGTCTAGCATTTCTATGGTATTACATTGGGATGAAATGGCTAGGCTTGAAATAACCACTGGGTCGATAACCTAGTAATTTCCTATGATCCTATGATCCAATGTTCTGCTTTGTTGTTTGCCACTATTTCTTTTTTGCTCGATGCTTCTGTTAATCACATACTGTCAGTATTGTTTTGGGTGGTATTTACATACTATCAACTTCTATAACAAATATATATTTATCAAGCAAAATGGACTATTTATGTCTACATTGTGCTGTCATAAATATATAAACATGCAGGCAGATATGTTAATATTTCTCTTTCCTTTATTATAGGACAATATTTTTTTACAATGCATATTATGTTGGAAAGAAGTGGTTTTAGGGCACATTGAAGCAATTCAAGCAAGATGGGTTGCAAAATAAGCAGGATGTTGATTAGTTAAATCTTACTAAGTAAGCTGTAAAAATTGTGAAAGGTTCAGAAGACGCTTGCCATCAAAGTCTTCATTTTCATGAATGGCTAATATCATTTGCTGTGTGTCATCTTTTCATCAACTTGATGAGCAAAATGTGACCACTAATGTTTCATTTTGCTAAAATGGTTGCAGAATAATCTCACATTTTTAGAATTCCTTTTCCATTTAAGAATTCTAACATCTATAAAATACAATTATATGCAAAAATTGCAATGCAGCATGTGTTATAACTACCAATTACTTTAATTTTTTGTAGACGTAGTATATTTGTGATATTAAATTAATTTACAGTGTTATTGAAATTCTTTGTAGCCAAGCTTATAGCTGTGACATATTTAAATCAGAACAGTGGTTTTACAATGCTAGGTTTTCATGTAAGGACCTGACTTCATCAACTGCTCTGTCCAGCATTAGTTTTCTGAAACACTAAAAGACTCTTTCTTCCAGAAGAAAATTTATTGTCTACCCTTCTTCCTTTCTTAGAGAATATGTCCTCTGGAAGAAAACCTGGAATCTACAGAACCTTCCGAATTTTTAACCTTCACCCCCACGGCTGCTTCCTCTATGTGTGATGAAAATGTTTATTCAGGATGTCTATGTATCCTGCCTTAAGAAATACTGTGAAGTTATTGAAATGATACCTTGCAAAGTAAGATTAATCCGATGCATATACAAAGCAAGTAACTATACTTTTTAAACAAACAAGACAGTTGCAAAGAATTAGAAATAGATATAACCTAAATACAATGAAATGTTAAAAAAGTACTAAAAAAGAAAGACCTTGTATTTTTACAATGTATTTGCTAATGTGTATGATAGATGGGTTTGAGGTTTGGTAAAGGAAATGTTGCTATTTCAGGATTGTACTTGTGTCATTTTATTTTTCTTTTCTCGAAATGTTATTTTTCAGCAAAGCTCTGCCTGTACAGGAAGGCAGCCTTACTCTGATAATTTGTATTAATTTTATTCCTGATAAGATATTAATATTTAACTCTAACAACATGCATATACAGATATCATGTTAGTTTATGTGTCCACACACAGACATAGACGCACAATGTATATTTACCTGGAAACCTACTGCATATTGATGACACTTCCATATGTATAATAACATTATAGCTGACATAGCACATTAATAACAGAGTATTGTGCAAATATTAACTGTACGCTGATATTGTACAGCTGTAATCTGGGCCATGGCTGAAAAAGGCCCTTGAACCAGTTCATCCACTAATCAGACTGCAATGATGACCCATATTTCATGACTCTGGAAAGTTGGAAACTGTTTTTGCACGTCCTTGTTTCCCTTTTTTTTTCTTTCCTGTTTTGATAGGTGGTATTGTTGTTTTTTCACAGTAAGTAAAAGTACTGATATTTCCTCAGCAGTAAACATAGTTAACCTGTTGAACTTGTCACTGATAAGTTTGTTTGACTTTATATTTTGAAGAGTTCTTGCTATATTTATCACATCAAGTCTGTGACCTTTTGTGATTTTCAAAGTATGTTCCTTCCTAAGGCATGCCTTCTAGCATTCAATTATGAATAAATACTTAAAAAACTGCCATCAGTTTTAAAGGACTTGATTTTTAATTGCAGAAAGGGGATTAAAAAGTAAAAAAAAAATAATAACAATTGGAATTCTGCCTTGGATCCCAGGAAATACCGTCCCATCAGTCTGACAAGCCTAATCTGCAAGGGCATGGAACGCATTATCATGGAACTTATAAACAAAGACATTGGCAACCTTCAAACACTGGACCCCACCCAGTTTGGGTTTGTGAAGGGCTGATCTTGTCTCCTGAATGTGACTGACTTCTTCAAATCAGTCTCCAGAGCTGTGGACCAGGGTAAGGCGGTCCACACAGCCTATCTGGACCTCGCCAAGGCCTTCAACACCACCCCCCACTCTGGAATCATAGATAAACTTACTAAGCTGGGCATAAATCCCTACATCACTTAATGGGTTGCCAACTGGCTTACTGACAGAACCCAGACTGTAAAAGTCACCGACTCCAAATCTAGCTCCAGACAAATGACAAGTGGAGTACCTCAGGGTTCAGTCCTGGGACCACTCTTGTTTGACATCTACTTCTCTAAAGTACAGGCCAACACTAAGGGACTCTGGCTAACAAAGTTTGCAGATGACTGCAAACTGGGAGCCATTATTGAATCCTCAAATGATGTGGATATTCTACAAAAGGGTCTTACAGAAACGGATGCCTGGTGCCAGAGCCATGGGCTCAAGCTTAATGCCAAGAAATGTATAGTTATCCCCTTTGGAAAAAAACATGTACCCATGAATTACCACATAGGTGGCAGGACACTAAACATCGAAAGTGTGATGAGAGACTTAGGGACACAGGTGGAGAGTGGTCTCAATTTTGATAAACACATCGCCACAACAGTCAGGAAATCCTTCTGTGTGGCACACCTCATCACTAAGGGCTTTTCATCCAGAAAAAAGGAGGTCATTGTCCCACTGTACTCATCCCTCATTAGACCCATTATAGAGTATAATGCCCCATTTGGTATGTACCTCACAAGACATCTGCAACAGCTGGAAAGGCCACAGAAATACCTCACTAAAAGAATCACAGGCCTAAAGCAGATGCCATATGCTTACCATCTAAAAAAAACTCCAGCTATACTCTGTGGCATATCGTCTACTCAGAGGTGATCTCTGTTTAACATACAAGGCCATGTCAAACCCTGAGCTGTTGGACATGCTCCACTTAAAGAAATCCCAATCCCTCAGAGCCACACGTTTCAGGGATCTAAACCTTATCATCACAATGAACAAAACATGCTGGACGGATAGGTTCCTGACCCAGAGACTCCCCATACTCTGGAATAGACTGCCCATACATGTCAAGCAGAGCACCTCATTGGCCCTCTTCAAAAGGAAACTTGATGATTGGATGGGAGATAGGAAATTCACCCCGGGGATCATGTCAGTCACCCTGCTAGACAGGGTCACAGAGAAGTAAATATTGTGGGAAGAAATATCCAGGGAATTGTTATGGCTAGGCTTGCATAGGCCTGAGAGCCAATAGCCTAGTACCAACCTATGAACCTATGATCTACTCATTTACTGTCTAATTCAAACAAAAGTATATCATGTCCTTTACTGTGCTTTGAAGATATATCCATCTGTGAACAGTTCATTGCAGTTTGTTAGCTGCAGAGGTCAGGGAATGACTACATCAATATTCTAGTCTGAAGTTATTTGAGATTTCAACAAAGTGAATTTCACTGCAAATAGAAAGCTTCAGAGTGATTTGCACTTTATTGCATAAAACCTTATTTCAGAATATCTTATTGCAGACTACATGAATTTAAGGAAAATTTGCACACCCTGGAGTTGACAGTACTGGCATGATTACCAATACATTTTCTTTTGTGTTGTCCTTTAAAATAGTCAATAACAGCAGACATTAATGAAACAAAATTGTATTATCTTTTGGTAGACAATGTAACTAAAATAATGATGTCAAAAACTGTAACAGCTGATAAGCAGTGCTAAATATTGGAGAAATATGTGATGCGGGATGGAATTCACAATTTGTTTAGTCTGCAGCATGTCTGTCTAGCTCAGAGGCATTCATGGTGTCTTTGATTCAAAGACAAAGCTTACATGGGTTAGATTTAAATGTTATACAATACATTCAAATCGGATAATAGTCTTTGCAAATGACTAAGTGAATACAAGTGTTGCAGTTAAGAAACAACACATATGAGTGCTACTCATGTGAAAAGAGCAAGTAAAACTAGCACAGAATGAAGAAAGGATTATTGTGTACAGCAGAAATGTTGACATTCACAGAGGGGCTGGTTCACGTGAACTGATTTCCTGTATTCCAGGCAGTGCAGGGACTTGTACCACTGAAACAAGTTCTGATACAATGTCAAGATGGTGTGTACCATTACCTAACTGACCAGAAGATTATTCATCACTTCAAAGTGGTCTATGAGTTACGGAGGACCACCTGAGATATGTACTGACCACAAAAGACACTGCAAGGAATGCACAAATGACCTTTATCCATGGAGAGTAAGTTATTTGTTGCCCTAATTATTTTGACCATAGGGACTTTATGTCATCCAAAAGAAGAAATACTGGGTATCTCCTTTTCTTCTTCTATGTCAAGGAATGTACGTATTTGTTTTTTTGTTTAGCAAGAGATTCGGAATAGATTTATCAAAAACCCCCTTTCAGTGGAGGTCTGGGGAGAAAAGCTCCAAAGGTTTAACACATAAACAACAAAAAACAAAGTCAACATGATTACTTCTGGTATGACATCATGTATGAACAGTATTCATATAACCACAGATTGCATGATATTTAAAATACTATGAAGATTTAAAGAGCACATGGTAGTTAAAACAGTGACAGCACACGTATAAGAACATCATCTCTCTCTCTCCCCCGCTCTCTCTCTCTCTCTATATATATATATATATATATATATATATATATATATATATATATATATACACACACACACACACACACACACACACACACACACACACACACACACACACACGCACAGGAAAAATGAGCGCATCTCTTATATTCAAATTTGATTCTAAGTCATAGTGTAGTTAGTTTTCAAATTATAAAAGTGAAATATCTTTTCAATTTTGAGACTAAAGTAAGGGAAATAGCTTAGATTAAGAGGGAAATCATTTAATTCAATTTCATTGAAAAAAATCAAACTTCTGAGACAGTGAGTGACATTAGTTTTAGACCATTTTTAGGGGGAGAACCCAAGTCTTCCTCATTTATAACTGCTAACTCAGTGCTTGCAAAAACTGGGAAAGGAGAAGCTCCCTACAGGGATGAAAAATAGCTTGCACAAATGAGGTCTCATAGTAGAAGTGATAAATGTTAAAATTTCTTAAGACTTCTAAACTTGGAGTGTTTGGATGAGGGAAATTTTATTCTTGCAGTTACCATTTGTCTTCCTAGTTAGCATATAATAACTGATTATTTTGTCAGATCTTCCTCTTTCACTGTTACTTTACACATTTGAAAGTTTGTTTTAGAAGCTGTTTGTCAGGCCCAGGCAATCCCAAGACTGGATGGTACTAGCACAACGCATAGATATAGCTTATCTACGGATGACTAGCTAATATTTTATCTGTACCACTCACTCCAATTCTGTAGTATATTTTACAATCGGGTTTAAACAGACTGATTTATCACGTATTTTAAGTGTCTTAGCATCACCTGATTGCCATTGTGTTACCTGGAAACTACAAAGATGAGTTTCTATTAGTCTTCCTCTACTTTAAAAATTGAAAAAAAAAAAAGAAGTAGAACATTAAATCCAATATTTAACAGAAAAAAAAATCAAAACAAATGACTGAGTTTTGTTTTTGTTTTGTCTGTTTTTTTTTTAAGATTGTAAGTTGAATGTTCTACTTTCTTCTTTGTATCTGTTTTATTTATTCTTTTTTTTTTTTTTCATTTTTGCATTTATATGATCATTCTGATGCACTTTGTTTTGTCTTCCCGCTATAGTTTAGACAAAGTACAAATTAGAAAATTAGCAAAATGTTGACATTGTTAACAAATACATCAAGGATCCTGGCATTATGTTTTCCTAGATTGTACTCATTTTTTGTTAATATTAGTCATGGGATACTCATTTGTTTATGTCTACAGATGAGAATGCAGCATATATAGAAATATGCCATGAAGAAAATTATATCTATATCTTTCACCACATGTATGACATGGGCATAGAGTTCAGACATTATTTTATCGTGAAGTTTTATTTCCTTTCAGTTTCTTTTTTTCTGAGATTTTTGCTAGCAAGTACACTATCGTTGTAGTAGTTATTTAACAACAAAAAAGAACAGTGTCTCAGTCCCACACATTAAAAGTTTATGTAAAAAATACATTAAAAATAATAAGAAGAACTGAGTGTAGCTTCTCAGAACTAAGATGTCATTACAGTGATTTTCTCTCAAAACACCTACATTTTCATTTGTTATCAAAAAAGTACTTTGGATCTCCCTATAAAAGAAGTATCTCAATGCCAAACACACACATGTGTGTGTGTTTGTGTGTGTGTGTGTGCGTGTGTGTGTGTGTGTGTGTGTGTGTGTGTGTGTGTGTGTGTGTGTGTGTGTGTATATGCACACATGCACATGTGAGTGTATATGTGTGAATATGTATGTGTATATGTGCACACATACAGATATGCATACACATACTTGAAATAGTTGACTTAAACAAAAGTTGTCTACCTTGATCTAATCAAAGCTTGTGACAAAATACCGATTCTTACATTGTAGACGAGCATATAAAGTTTGGTATAAACCCCTATGTCACCCACTGGGTAGCTATCTGGCTCACATAGAGGACACAAGAAGCCAGGATGGGGAAGTCTACCTTGACAAAAAGGCCAGTCACTAGCAGAGTCTTACAGTGATCAGTGCTGGGGCCAATCTTTTTCACATCTATTTTTCTGAGGTTCAGGCCAACATCAATATGTATATAACACTGACCCACTGGGCTTACATTATTCCTAATGTAGTATTGCTGTATAAACTCTGTGTTAGTGTAAATTTTAATGTTTTACTCCATTGTAACTGTATTGTACTCTATAATGCATGTTATTTTCTTGTATGTACTGTTGTATTATGTTGGACTTTTTCTCTCCAGGCCTCTACTGAAAATGGGCTCACATAGGCCCAGTGGACTATCCCGATAAAAAATGCAATAAATAAATAGATAAATAAATAAATAAACAAACAAATAAATAAAAATCAAAAGCTTCCGGATGCCCAATTTCACATATGATTGCAAAGTAGGGCCAGTAACAGAATCCACCACAGAAGCAAACATCCTTCAAGAAAGCTTCACAAAGTCTAATAACTGGTGCCAGTATTACAGTCTAAAACTCAGTTCATAAATACATAATAGTATCTTTTGGAAAGACAGACACCCAGGGGAAATTACTGCACTGATAATACACCTCTAAGAGTTGATCCTGTAGTCAGGGACTTGGGAACACATGTAGAAAGTTACTGGCCTCTAACCATCACGTTTCTACTGTAGTAAGGAAATAATTCTATGTTGCACAACTTATAATCAAGGGTATGGCATCTAGGCCCAAGGATGTCATTATTTCATTGCCCTCTGGACCCATTAGGCCTATCACTGAGTGCAATGTCCCCTTTAATATGTTCCTGACATAAAAAAAAATTTGTGCAGAAGGGCAAGCCCCCTGTACTTCCGACACCTGGCTAATTATATATACCAACTCTAGGCTCACACAGTAGTAGGGAAAGAACAAATTCCTTGATCCCCTCTGCCCCTTGGTCTCTCATAAAAAAAAAAAATCAGCTGTACCAGCTTTTTCAACATTTGACTAAATAAACAGTCATTAAAGTGGGGGTAACACACACATATATATATATATATATATATATATATATATATATATATATACATATATATATATGTGTATATAGACTCTTGGTTATTTGGATATATTAATTAATGTTACCACAAATGAGCATGGTTATTTGCTGGTGATAAGTGGGTTGAGGACCCAGCCTTTTCTGACCCATGCCAAGGACCAATGATAATGCTGGGAGGAGTCTATATATCCCTATTCCCAAGTGAATCCTCACCATAAAGCCCAGCAGCCCTGGGTCAATAAGTTATTGAATGGCTAGTATCCATTTCCCCATCTTTGGATAGCTATGCTGAACATAAAACCACCCAAACACATGAAGTAAGGATTGTTACACTCAATATAGGTTCAATGAGAGTATGCAGCTTGGAAGTGGATAACATGATGGTAAGGAGAAGACCAGACATCCTGTATATCCTGAACAATATGGGAGGGTAGTGTAGCAAAACCACTTGGCTTGGGATCCGAAGTCTACTCCTCAGAGGGAGCATAGACTAGAAAGGGTAAGTAAATTGTGGTGAGGGACTGGCTTCAGAAGGCAGTGAGGGATGCTATCACAATTAGGGAAAGATATGTGGTAATCAGACTCCATTATAAAGATAGGACAATATTCATATCTCAGTCTATGCCTCACAGCAACTTTGTGATAGCAATGAAAAGAGTTCATTTAAGGAGCAGATGTAGGACCTGCTAAGTAAAGCAGGATGATATGAGTTGGTGTTGATAATGCTGAACCTAATTGCACATGCCAGAACAAATAGAGCAGGGTATGATGTCTGCATGGGTCCACATGGGTTGTGTACAGAAATAAAGAGGTAGAGAACATTCTATACATTTGTCTGACTAATGTATTTTAGCTATGTAGCCCAAGGTTTGCAGTGTGACAGACCAGTATACAGTAATAAAGTGTTTTATCACAAATATTACTTGGCATCTGTGTTTTCCATTAAGAGATTGTGTACTGGCTTCTGCGGTTCTTGTTTTGATTTTTGTGGTTTGGCCGTGCACCTGGAGCCATACTTGCATGAGTTAGTTTATTTGGAGACAAGAAGAGAGACAGTCACAAGATCACACACAAGAGTGGCCAATGTGGAACTCTGGTAGACTTCCCTCTAGTAAGGAAGGTTTGGAATCCTACTGTATTGTCCTTAGTCCTTAGTCAACCTTAGAATACAATCAGTAAAACACCTGGCCCATAGCATAAACCACTGGTTGTTGCAGTCAGTTTCAAGCAGTGGACAGAGAGGGCTCTAAGGTCAATAGAAACTATGCTGAATATCTTGAAGTTGACTGGAGAGAAAGCACATTATAATATTGAGAGTTCTGGCACCTTAAGAAAAAAAGAGGAAATAAGTGGAGATGAAGAAGAATGCTAGTGCCTCCAAACAACTCTGATGATGTGAGGTATTGCTAGCTATGCCAAGAGATGTAGGGCAGTGGATGTGTAACATATGCCAGTATAGCTATCTGGAGTTTTGTAAAGAATTATATGTCATTTATATATCAAACTGATTTGTACAAGTGCTTGTGATGAAAATGTATTTGTAAAGCTGTTTGTGTTAAAAATGTACCAACAATGGGTTCTTCTGGACAGACATGAAATACACCTCTATCTCAGACTGCATTATTACTGTTGAAATGAATATATTGTAACAGAGAATACTGGAGGAAAACAGGTTAACCTCAGTCCAGTTAACTCTGAAAAATAGTCTGAAATTACATTACTTGATTTATGCCATAAAGATTGAATCTTACAGTTCTGATGGCAGCCAGAGATGAAATGTCTTTGAAAACCAGGACTTTGGAATTCTACTATATTGTCCTTACTGATGTCATAATTGCTACCCTGGAAGGGTGGAAGGTTTGAAATGGTTTTATAGCTTCCAGATACTATAACACCTCAGCAAAGCTCTGTCTGTGTGTATGATGACACATATGTGATAAATTCTGGGTTCAATTTCTAGCAAAGGGAGTAGTGTGGGAACCAGGTTCAGATGACCAGATGTACGTGATGTCATTTTGTAATCCAGCACCAAAATGATGTTTTAATATTAGATGAGACATAATTTTCAAAGCAGTCTGTTTTTGAAACCTGACCAAGAAGGAAGACCGCTCACCCGCCTCACCTTGCCTTGCTTTAGCAAGTAAACAGGGAATAATAATTGTTTAGATCAGTCACGGAAATATAGTGAGATTAGTTAAGTGCTGTTTTTCTGTATCTGTGTGAATCTATCCATCTATGTTATTTTTAATGTTTCCTGTGACTGAAACTCGGGTTCTTATTGTAAATAGATATTTAATATTTTCATGTTCTTTTATTATTTATTATTAAATATATTTAAATGTTTCATTGTGGCTTGTCTTTTAGACAATATTTTAACCTTTGAGAGTACTTATATTTATTTGTTGACATTGTGTCCACTCATAAAGCCTTGCTGCATTGGTCAAACACTATCATATGTATTAGTATTAATTCTACTCAGTATAACTGGATACCATTGTAAGAACCTTTGATTGGTTGGCTTTCGAGTGTTCTGGTGGCAGTAACTACCTTATAATCTGAGAAGAAGGAGGGATATCTGGTAAATCTGTGCTAGCCTTTCCCAGGTGCGTGTGTGTGAAAATCAAATCTCAAACAGTGTGCATATGTCAGTTATTTGGAGTAGAAACACAGAACACTGGTTTCACAAAGAGGGTGGTGGAGGATTTGGCTGGGAACACTCGGCTGAGGACTCACACTACAGCTGTGCTAGTGGGGAGTCTTACTGGGGGCCTGGAGAGAGAGAGGGAAACTCAGCCCCTGGACTGAGGGTGTTCCCTGTGTGCTCTTAAGGAAAATTGTGCTTGATGCAGGGAGTTGCATCTGAAAATACTGTATGTATCTATTTTTGTTCCAAGTGAACATCCATCTTCAGTGTCTGTGGTAAGGATTAAGGTTTCTCGATTACTGGTTCAGAACAGGGACTTCACAACAACATGTTAAGGAATATAGACCAGGTATGCTGCCAAGCCAGGTATGGAAATAAGGTAGATAAGGAAATCTGGTGGAAGAATGCAAAGTCCAAGAAATGATCAAAAGAAAGAAGGCGCAAAGGAATAACTGGGATAGAAAAGATGGATCAGGCTAAGAAGGAATACTGAGTTTGCTAACAAAGATGCTTAGAGAGCACTTACAATCATAAAGAACAAGACATCAGAAGCACTCTACCAGACTCTGAAAAGTGACTCAGCAGATGGGATAAAACTCTGTCAAGTTGCAAGACAAAGACGAAAGATAAAGATGTCAGTCATCAGGCACCATTCATAAGAGATGCCAGCAACCATCTGGTTACCAGTCCATAAGACATCAAAGACAGATAGAAGGAGTACCTGAATAAAGGAAACCCCAAAGCAGCTGTACTGCCTTAGACACAACCTACTAAGAATAAGAAGAGGAACCCACCCATGAAGAAGTAAGTAAAGCACTAAGCAAAACAATATCAGGGAAAGCAGTAAGCTCAGATGAGGTCACAGCAGATATGATGAAGACATTGGTTGAGTTAGGGGAAAAATGACTTCAGAGGGTACTCATAGAGTATGGAGTAAAAGGCATATCTCAGATGACCAGAGACAAAGCATTGTAGTGTACAAGAACAAAGGGGACATTCACAACTATAGGCAGTGTAGACCTATCATGGGTTCACAGGATCATAGAAGTTTACTAGGCTATCGACCCAGAGGTCATTTCAAGCCTAGCCATTTCATCCCAATGTAATACCATAGATATGCTAGTCAATACCCAGGATCAAACTCCTGTTACACTGCATGAAAGATTTGGAGAAGGTGATTGATAAATGAATACACAGAGTAGTAGTAAGTAAAATGGGAGATCAGCAGTTTGGATTCAGAGTAGGTTGCAGCACAACCAGCCCAAGGTTTGCAGTGTGACAGACATATGTATCAAAGATAGAGATGAGGAAAGAGTCTGACTTTTGAAGAAAGCATATGACAAGGTCATTTATATCAGAGTATAGGCAAAGAGAAAGCAATGGGGGGGTCCTAAATGAAAGATCAGCACTGGTAGAATTTTTAATAGAATGTAGAATAGAAGCTGCCATTAAAAAGGAATAATTAGTAGACCATATACAATATTGCATGATAACTATAAGAATCAATCAGAGAAGGTTAGAAAGGATTGGGAAGAGAGTTTGAACAAGCATATCATAAAGAAACAATGGGAGGATATATGTATATCTCTCAAGTATGCAACAAAATCTAGAAGATTTAGGATTTTTGCTAGGAAATGTTTAGATATTGGTATACCCCAAGTAGACTCCAGAGGATTTTTCCTCGGGTAAATAGCAAATGTTGGAGGTATAATGGAGAAGAAAGAGGTACTTGGGAACATATTTTCTGGGAGTGCTGTAGGAAGGCAGACTTTAAGGATTCCATATGGGATCCTCTGTCAGAAATGCTGGCTGGATGGATTGGTGTGACAAGGGAGATGATTTTTCTGAGCTATGATACAGAATTGGAATTTCCTAGACATGGTAAAGCCTTGCTGTCTCTAATTATGGTGGCTGCCAAAAAAGCAATTACTAGAAAATGGAAATCAAAATCTAAACCAACTATATTAGAAATACTGAATATAGTAATGGAGAAAAAACAACTAGAAATGAGATCTTTAGAAAAGGGTAGGAGCAAACTACACAGGAAAAAAATGGGAATTGAAACAATACATGCAGGAGAGGAATGAGGTTTAAATGAAGGCAGGACTTAAATGAACTATGTAATGTTTGACTGAAAATGATTGTGTAGATTATACGTGATGTATAATGTTCACAACTGGGAGTGTGTCAGTATGGTTTGTGATGTAAAATACTTGCAGCTAGGATTGTGTTGGAGTGTTTTGTTTTCATTTAGATAAATGTATGATTTCTTATGACGTAAGTGATGGTTTAATAAAGATCTTTCTTTTTTTTTTAATAAAAAGGGGCAGGAATTGAACAATTTATGTAATGTTGCTTAGGTTATATGATCTTCTTCTTCTTTCAGCTTTTCCTGGTTAGGGGTCACCACAGCAGATCATCTGTCTGCTCATGATTGGCAGTGGAGTTTTACAGTGTTGAGTTGCCAGCCTGGTGCCCAGCCTTCCACAGAAGGCACACGCATGCACACACTCACAACTAGGACCAATTTAGAGTGTTCAATCCACCTACTGCATGTCTTGGGAATGTGGGAGGAAACCAGAGCACCCGGAGGAAACCCACGCGACCACAGGGAGGACATGCAGACTCCGCACAGAAGGCACCCCGGCCGAGAATTGAACTGGAGAACCTCTTGCTGTGAGGTGGCAATGCTAACCACTGCACCACCTTGGCCGCCCCACTTAGGTTATATGATATATAGCAATATATGTGAAATATAATATTTGTTAATGTTAATTTGTTAATACAGTTTGATAACTTTTGTATGAATGTAAATTTGCCTATGTCACAAGTGCTAATTCAATAAAGGTGTTTATAAATTTATTTATTTATTTATTTGACATTTGTTTACTGGGGTGGTCTGACTAAATCTACAGAACCTGTTTTCAGCAGAGGCCCAGTGAGAAAAGCTCCACATACAGTACAATACAAATACAGTATTATCCAATACAATACAGTGTAATCCAATACAATAAAGATTACATTAGACATACTATACAAAAATAAGTTGAAAGAACAAACTGCTACAAGATGTTATAATATATTACTACACATCTAAACAGTTCCATACAGTTAAAACATTACAGACGATAATAGTCAATCTCATCATATATGATGTAGAAATAGCAGCCAGAAAGTTATATAGTGAGAGAGAGAGTTAAGAAGGATAGAAGCAATAAAGCCTGAGCAGTAGCGTAAGGATATGGTACAGAAGCAGAGAAGGCATTAGAAGAGCTTTAGGATCTTGCAGTCTGTGAGGGATTGAAATGTGAGAGAAGAGGAAGACCTGAGCATTAGGCAGGCTTTATGCAAGAGGAGAGCCATGTATTTTTGAGATGATTTTTTAAAGAGGCTTTGAAATGGGTTAGGCCAGGAATAAACCTGGTAGCTAGAGATAGTGAATTCCAATGTATATAGAGAGAATATGAATACAGAGAGTGACCGGGTTTTCTTGTGGGTTTTGAGAAAGCTAAGATATTTTTATCTTCTGATTGTAGGGATTGATTTGGTGTGTAAGGTGTGACTAGATTGGCTAGTGCAGGGAAGGCAGTAGGCTTGAAAATAAGGTTGTGCAATGTGGATAGCTGAATAAAGGCTAGTTGGTTTGGTACTTCAAGCCAGTTTAATTCTACGAGTGGTTTACAGTGGTGTGTGTGATATTTAGAGTTTATGGCAAACTTTGCAACTTTGTTGTAGCACTGTTCCAACTTGCTTAGGGTAGAATTTTGTAAGTTAGTTAAGATAGGGGCACCATAAAGAAGAGAGGGAAGTAAAAATGTTTTTGCAAGGGTAGTTTTGGTTGCTGCAGTAAAAAAAATTTGTTTCTATATGAGTCCCAGTTTTTTGACAAGTTTTCTTTATATTTTGCTGTATATGGGGGTCAAATGAAATTTTATTGTCAGCGATAACACCTAGAAGTTTGGTTTCCTGCACTATTTCTATGGCAGTGTTATCAAATGCAAGGATGTTGAAATGGTCAGTGACATGGGAGGTGTTTTTGGGATGAAAGAGTACTAGTTTTGTCTTCTTTGGATTAAGAAAGAGTTGGGCATTTCTTTGCCAGGATTCAACCGCTGTAAAGGACTGTTGAGTTTTTGAGAGTAGTTCTAGTAGTGATTGAGCAGTGCAGATTATGGTGGAATTATCAGAATATTGAATGAGGGTCCCAGGGTGAGAGGCAGTGTGAAGGTGGTTTGTCATAATGTTGAAGAGTAGGGGTCCTAGGATGGAGCCTTGGGGAACTTCAGTAGGGTTGTGGAGAAAGGGTGAGAGTTTGTTGGACCATTTCACTGCTTGTTTATGATCCTTGAGGTAGCTCTGAAACCATTTTACTGTGTTATGTGAGAAGCCTATGTTAGACCATGTGTTCAAAAGTAAGGGTGAGACACTGTGTCAAAGGCCTTAGAGAGATCAAGGAATACTGAAGCTGTATAGCATCCTGCATTACTTTTCAGCTTCTTTGGCATTCTTCTGCCATATACTACACCTGATACTCTATGCCAGTTGGCTGCGGAAATTGGATGGATCAAAAGAGTTGCCTCCTTTGTGGACAGGGGTGATGTGAGATTGTTTCCACATGGTAGGTACTTCTGATTCGGATAAAGACCTATTTGTAAGGATACTGATTGGGTAGGCAACTGAGTTAGCAGCCAGTTTGAGATAGTATGGGGGGAGATTGTCAGTTGAAGTAGAGCAGGGTTTTAGTTTTTGTAGCAGTTTCTTAATGGTGTCAGTGGGTATGGGCTGAAATGAGAATGAGGTTTGTATGACATGTTGTTGAGTAGGGGGGTTAGTAATGACAGGGTTAGAAGTAGTTAATGGCCTGGGGTCAGTGTCTGAATAGGTTGAAGGGTGGGGTGGAGTCCAGCATTAGGGGTGTTAGTTAGTCGGTCTGAAATTGATTTTATGAAGTGCTTGTTAAAGCTTTCAGCTATTTGTGATAGAGGGCTATCAAGTGATAGGGTGCGCTCTCCATTTCTTCCAGAGTTAAGTAGAAAAGATATGGAGTGATAAAATTTACTGGGGTTGATTTTATGCTGGAGTTGAAGTTGGGAATAATATGACTTCTTATCTCTGTTGATTAGTTGTGTCACTTTGTTATGTAGTGTTTTGAAATGAATACGATTTTGTTCATTTTTGCTTTGTTTCCAGGTTGACCAGGCTAGGTCCCTTTGCTTCATCAGGTGTTTAAATTCCTTAGAGAGCCATGGTGCTTCATCAGATGTTTACATTCCTTAGAGAGCCATGGTGCTGAGTTCTTTTTGATTCTTTTCATACGAATGGGAGCTCGTGTATTAAGTATGTGAAGGAAGGTGTTATTAAAGTATAGTACAGCATCATTAAGGGGTAGTTTGGGAGCTGGTGTATTAAGTATGCGAAGGAAGGAGTTATTAAAGAATAGTACAGCATCTTTAAGGGGTAGTTTGGGAGCTGGTGTCTTAAGTATGTGAAGGAAGGAGTTATTAAAGAATAGTACAGCATCTTTAAGGGGTAGTTGTTTAAGGGGTGTCCAGTCTATTTCCTGTAGGAGATTTGTTGAATTTATGATGACAAAAATTAGTTGAGTTCCTAACTGATTTTATAGTGTGTACTCTTAGTTGTTGGGAGTTTGTTCTAAGGGAGTAAGCTGGTTGATGATCACTCAGAGAGCTAGGCAGTGTACCACAAGAGGGGTAATTAGCAGGGTGGGATACTAGAATCCAGTCTAAGGTGGAATGGCAGGCAATATCTTTGCTGTATCTTGGAGTATTGATAAGCTGAGAAAAAACATACAGATTTATACTATTTGTGGGGGAGTTAGAAGCTATGGTTTGCCAATCTATGTTTACTTCTTCTAAGATTATTGTTTCAAAGTTTATTGTTTGGGACGTCTATATTAAAATGTTTTCCAAAACTGGTATATTGTTTCCTGGTGGGATATATATTACTGTTATGCAAATTCTTTTTGATATATTGAGGTTCAAAAAGGAGATTAGTACCTCAGCATTGGAAAAGATGGGTATATTACTTGTATAGGGTGTGATGTTGAGTGTAGAGGGATATAGAAGTGTTATCCCTCTGCCTTTGTTTTAGATCTATCTCTTCTGGTTATTGCAAAGTTTGGCGGTATTATTTCTGAGTCTTTTACATTGGGATGTAGCCATGTTTTAGTAAGGGCTAGTATGTCATGTTTATTTTGATCAATCCAGGCATGCAGTGGGGCTATTTTATTACATATACTCCTAAAGTTAAGTGTAAGTATGTTTAAATCTTTGGGGTTACTCTTGTGGTTAGGATTAGAGGGTGGACCAGGGTTAGGATGTATGTCTCCACATTTGAGTAGATAGGTAATGAGGAATGCATACCATGAGAAGTGTTTTTTATTCCTAGGTGAGAGTACTGGTGTCAAGTGTGGATTCATAGGAGGTGAGGAGGCCAGCTTGTGACTTGAATAGAATGGGAGGGTATAGGGGAAAAGCTGGGAGGAGATATGTGAGAAGCTGTGTTGTTTATTGGAGAGAATGTTAGAAGAGGTTGTTGATGTGTATTGGTGTGTGGGGGTATGCACAGATATAGCTGTAGTGAGGTTGTGAATTAAGAGTAAAGAGACTAGGCAAATTAGGAGGAGCATGTCAACTGTGATAGTGGGTTTAAAAATAGTAAAAGTGGAATTTGTGTGTTTGAATGTAGTATCAGGTATAAAGACTGTTATCACATGATATATGTGCAGCTGAAGGTAAGGTTGGAATAAAAAAAAAAAAAAAAAAAAAAAAAATCTGATCTTGTTCGGCATATATATTTCCGAGGTACAGGCAAACATAGGAGGACTGTGGCTGACAAAGTTCGCAGATGACTGCAAACTGGGCGCCATAATTGATACTCCAGCGGACACAAATATCCTTCAGAGAGGCCTCATAGAAATGGATAATTGGTGCCAGAACCATGGCCTTAAGCTGAACGCCAAAAAATGTATAGTCATACCCTTTGGGAAAAACAAGGTACCGACAAATTACCACATAGGTGGTAATCCATTAAGTACGGAAGAGGTAATCAGGGACCTAGGGACCCAGGTTGACAGAAACCTCTCATTTGACACTCACATTGCCAAAGCAGTTAGGAAGACCTTCTATATTACCCACCTTATCATGAAGGGTTTCACATCTAGATCAAGAGAGGTCATTGTGCCCCTGTACTCTTCTCTTATCAGGCCAATGATTGAGTACAATGCCCCATTTGGGATGTATCTCACCCGACACCTGCAGCAGTTGGAAAGACCCCAAAAGTTCCTCACCAAGAGGATAAATGGTCTTAAACATATGTCATATGCTGCCCGACTGAAAAAACTCCAGCTCTATTCAGTCGCATACCGCCTACTCAGAGGTGATCTGTGCCTGACGTACAAGGCCATGTCCAATCTGGAATTAATGGACATGCTCCACCTCAGAAAATCCAAATCCATCAGAGCCATGAGAACAAGAGACTTAAACCTCAACACAGAAATAAATAGGACGTGCTGGAGGGACAGATTCATAACCCAGAGGCTCCCTACACTCTGGAACAGAATCCCAGACCATGTTAGGCAGAGCCCCTCACTGACTCTATTCAAGAGAAGTCTCGACAAGTGGATGGGAGATCATAGGTTTACCCCGGGGGTCATCTCTGTGTCACTACTAGACAGAGGCACAGTAAACTAAACCGTAAAAGGGCGTAGTATTCTCATCCTAAGGGGTGGTGAAAGCCACACACACTCTGGCTAGGCTTATAAATGCCATAGGGCAGATAGCCTAGTACGAACCTATGAACCTATGAACCTATCTGCAATAAAATAGCTGAAGTTCAAGCCTGGAAAACATAATATACTCCTGATGTCCTTGCTGGTACAGAAACATGGCTTAAACCCAATATAAGAAATTCTTAAATATTACCTACAGCTACAACATAATTAGGGCAGATGGAAGTCATAACAAAGTGAGTGGTACTGCATTGTTTTACCCCAACCATCTCAATTTTACTTCTTATCCCAAAATTGGGTAATGCTGAACTACTTAACACCCTCTTAAAAGTCAACAATACAAAATGTCATGCATAGCAGTAATTTATATTCCCACAGGGCAAAATATCCCTGTACATGAGGATACCCTATCTTGGAAATTTACTACAATTTCCAATTAAATCATCATCTAAGTGATGTTAATATAAACTGGCATAACCTAACATCAGATTTATCAAGCAATAGCATAAATCTCTTTGGATTCTCGCAGCTCATTACAACCTCAACTAGATATGACACAAATTGCACCAATGGCTCCTTATTAGATTGGATCCTGGTCTCAACCCAACTAAATTTACCCTACCTGGCACCCTTCCCAATAATGTAAGTGTCCATCTACCAGTATGTACTCAGAAATACTTCCCACATTTCCAGAGAAAATCTCTATAAAACAACTCACATTCTAATGAAATTTAATCAACATTCCTTTCTCAATATTTTACAGACTATCAACTGGTCTATCCTACAGCCCCTACCTCTATACAAAGTTGTAAGCCATTTCAGTTCAGCATTTTTAACATTCTAAATAGCTTAACTCCCCTTCACCAAAAAGAATAAAAGTTAACCATTCCACATGGTTAACAAAGCCAGCTAAAGAACTAATGTCACATAGGAGTAAGGCTTGGATAAAATGGTTAAATAACAAAACCATCTCAAATCTGCAAAACGTTAGGGACCTCTGCAATCAAGTTAAAAAAGTTACTACAGATAAAAAATAATTCTATATCAAACTCCAAGATGCCAACAAAAACAACCCTAAATAATTATGGTCAACCATATTCAACCTAGGAAATAGGAACAACCCAAACCCACATCCTGATGAAAAACCTCAACAGATGACCACTATTTTGAATACATATTTCATTGACAGCATAGCCAGCCTAACCCAAACTAACTCCAACCTAAACACATCTCAACTCAGTACTCTCCAGATACTACTCCCAGTGCATTTCTCCCTCTGCACTCATATTCCAATACCATTCAAACTGAGTCCATTCTAGACTCCCCTACAAATATTCAAAAACAAACAGTCTCTATAAATCTCATAAAAAAGACTTTTAGATAAGCTCAAACCCAGGTCTGCCTCCACAAGTAACCTTCCAGCTGATTATAATAAACTGTCTGCAGATGCCATAGTTTATCCGGTTAGCAATCTCATTTATAGACTGATTATGGAAGTCGATGTCCCAACAATTTGGAAGAAGTCTTACATCATTCCATTGCATAAAGGATGTAACTCCATCAAAGTATCAAACTTTTGACCTAATGTCATATTTTCCTCTCTCTCACTCTATTAGTGAAGTGCGTCCATCAACAACTGACCTTTTCCTAACTTCACGTCTCACTTCCACTCATCGTGGTTTTAGATCAGTCCATTATACCATAACTACTCTACTCTCTTTCATGGAAACTGTAGACAGTATTAGAGATTCCAGCAAAATTGTTTCTTCGTTATTTATAGACCTTTCTAAAGCTTTTCATACTGTCTCCCATTCTACACTTCTACACCAACTCTCTAACCTTGGTCTCTCCTCTTCCTTTATCAACTAGTACTCTAGTTACCAGACAATAATGGATAAGACTGAAATGCTACCTCTCACCTTACCTATCAACCACCACTCGTGTCCCTCAAGGCTCAGTCTTTGACTCCCTTTTCTTCAATATTTTTATTAATAACTTTCACACCACCTCCTGTCAAAGCTGTTTAATTCAATATGCAGATGACTACCATTATCTGCATCTCAAAAGACCTGTCCTACCTATAGCAAATAACCCAAGAATCATTCTCTTTCCTGAAAAACTTGGCTTAATGACACTCAACTACAAAAAGACCAAACTCCATTCTTTACCCCAAAACATATTATGCTGACAGATCACATTTTAAAATCAAGTCCCAGAATAATAGAGTAATTGAAATTGTTCAAAATACAAAATTCCTAGGTGTGACAATAGATGAAAACTTCAAATTTGATCACCATATTCAAAATAGTATTAAAAAACACATCAAAAACTAGGAATGTTCTATAGGCATAAGCCCTATCTAAATACATCTACAAGAACTACACTAGTAAACACCTACCTCTTACCTTCACTGCTATATGGAACTCCGATTCTCACCAACCTACAAATCTCACTGCAAACAAAACCTGAATCTTGTTACATGAACATAGTTAAATTTGCTACTGATCAAATCCTAACTATCACTGCATTCCCCTTCAATCTCTGACATGGCTTGAGCTACCTTACCTATCTACAACTTACATCTGCCTAAAGGATTATCTACAAACCTACTGCCTGCCCTGCTCTAGCCTCCTTCTTCAAATCTATAGTCCAGAAGATCATTACGATCAGCAGCTTAACAACTTTTCTTAATGCATCAGCCTAACGAATATGTTAGCAAGAGCCTGAACTCATACATTGTTGTGAATGCTTGGAACAAGCTTCCTATCTTTATCAAATTAAACCCAAACACTTTTGTTTTCAGACAGGCATTAACCGAATTTCTTAGTAAAGCATGGGCCTGTTCCTGCTCTAAACCTGTTTAGGAACAGTAATACTCCTTCTCTCATATACTTCACCTACCTTTTAATTTTCCTCACTGTGTTCTTACCCTATATTTCCCAGATACTCTTATTTCTCTTTCATGGCTTCCTTCTGTTTGTCTGTATCTCTTTATCATACATCCTTCTTCCAATTAATATTCCAAAGTAATCACCACTTTCTAACTTATTCTGTTTTGAAGGCTATATTCACATGCCTTCCAACTAGTTTTTCTTCCTTTTTAATGTATATTCAAGTAGTCTCCTGCATATAGGTTCATAGGTGTGTACTAGGCTAATGGCCCTGGAGCCTTTACAAGCCTAGCCCAAAGGATTACCCTGGCATCGTGCCACCTGACCTTAGTTCCCAGTGCCTCTGTCAAGTAGAGCCACTGGAGTGATCCCTGGGGTGAATTTTCTATTTCCCATCCACTCATCTCTTGAAGTGGGCCAGTGAGGTTCTCTGTTTGATATGTATGGAAAGTCTATTCCGTAGCATGGGCATTCTCTGGTTTATGAACCTGACCCTCCAGCACGTTCTGTTGATTGTGGTAATGAGGTTGAGGTCTCTGGAGCATGTGGTGCAGAGGGATTGGGATTTCTTCAGATGTCGCATTTCTAACAGAGCTGGGTCAGACATGGCTTTGTAAGTCAAGCAGAGATCGCCTTTAAGTAGGTGATATGAGACAGAATAGTTGGAGTTTTTGAGTCTGTCCATATAGGGCAACTGTTTAAGGCCTCGAATCCTCTTTGTGAGGTACTTTTGTGGCCTCTCCAGTTGTTGCGGGTGTCTAGTGAGTTACATGCCAAATGGGGCATTGTACTTGATGATTGGCCTAATGAGGGAAGAGTAGAGGGAGACAATGACCTCTTTCTTACTGGATGCAAAACTCTTAGTAATGAGATGTGCCACATAGAAGGACTTTCTGACCACAGTGGCAATGTGGTGGTCGAAAGAGAGGTTGTTGTCAACCTGTGTTCCCAGATATCTTAAAACGCCTTCTGTGTTCAGTGGACTACCATCAATGTGGCAATTCATGGGAACCGGCTTTTTCCCAAAGGGGATGGTAACACATTTTTTGGCATTGAGCTTAAGGCCATGCTTCTGACACAAGTCATTGGTCTCAGTGAGGCCTTTCTGTAGGATGTCAAGGCTTGTCAACATCACTTGGGAAGTTAATAATAGCTCCCAACTTGCAATCATCTACGAACTTTGTCAGCTAGAGTTGCTTCGTGTTGGCCTGGACTTCAGAGAAGTATATACTAAACAGGAGAGGACTCAGGACTGAACCGTGTGGGACTCCACCCTTGACTGGTCAGCAGTCTGACTTGGAGTCAGCTACTTTCACACCGTGGGTTCTATCTGTGAGCCAGTTTGCAACCCACCTAGTGATATAAGGGATGAAGCCTAGCTTACTGAGTTTTTCTATGATTCCTGAGCCTTGGCCAGATGAAGGTAGGCTGTGTGAACCACCTTGCCTTCATCCACAGCTCTGGTGACTGACTCAAAGAAGTCAACCAAGTTGAGCAGGCATGATCTACCTGTCACAAAACCAAACTGTGTCTGATCCAGAGTTTGGAGATTTCCTATATCCTTGTTTATTAGGTCCATGATGATGCGTTCCATAGCTTTGCATATCAGACTCATTAGGCTAATGGGGCGATAGTTCCCAGGGTCTGAAGTTGATCCTCCTTTGTGGAGAGGGATGACTGCAGCAGTGCGCCATTCGGTAGGGACAAAGCCTGAGGTGAGGCTGTGATTGAACAGGGCACACAGGTGAGGTGCCAGTTCACTCTGTAGTTCATGTAGAACACAGTCAGGGATATTGTTATGTCCCATAGAAGCTGTATTTTTGGCCTTGGACAGTGCTTTTTTAACCTGTGCAGCAGTAATGCTGGGTCCCTGGCAATCTACTGTTAATGTGATAGGTCCTTTGGGAGGGGAGAGAGGGGTAAAGATGGCACTGAATCTGTTGGCCAGTATATTGGCAATATCTGTTGGCTCAGTATAGGAGGTACCAATGTGCAGTAGCTCAGAGCAAATCTGGGTATTGCCATGGAGATTTTTTACATAACTATAGAAGGTCTTGTGGTTGTCTTTACTATCGGCTGCAATTCTGTTTTCATAGCTAGCTTTAGAGAATTTGATGAGGGATCTCAACTTTTTGTTGAGGCTGATGAGGGGGTTTTCCAGTCTTGGTAATTCACCTTATTCCGCATCAGTTTCCTCCTTCTGTTATAGAGTTTGTTTATGGCAGGTGACCACCAGATTACCTTCCTATTTTTGGAGGAGAGCGTCTTGGTTCTATTTGGTATGGTGAGATCCATGCATTTGTGCACGTGTTCGTACAGTGCACTGGTGTATGATTCGACGGTCATGCAACTATTCTCCATTTGCATGGGTGCCGTGAAGTTAGCCATCTCTGTTTTTAGGAGCCCAAAGTTAGCTTTGGAGAAGTTTTTCATGGTGGTTACCTTTTCAGGGGGGGTGGGGGGTGGGAGGGATGTGGATTTCCAAGGTGATTAGTTTATGGTTGGATATAACCAGAGAGGAGTTGACTATTGGTGTAGAGCAATGGTCGCCCATGTTAGTAATGACCAGGTCAAGGATGTTGCTACCTCTAGTGGGGGTAAGAATGAGCTGGTTCACAGCATTGAAATTAATGAATTCCAGGAAATGTTGGGCAAGTGTATTGGTACATGAGTAGTTTTCCCAGTAAATGGAGGGGTACTTGAAGTCACCCTGTATGAGAGTGTTAGGTTGGACCCTAATATTCTCCATGTTGCTTAGGAACATGGAGTGTGAGTCTTGCGACATGGTTGGGGACCTGCAGCAGGCTATGACCTGAATCGCTGTCTTACCAAATGTTAGCTGCACGTGAAGTATCTCTGATGCGTTATGTTGGGCTACCAGTCTGGAGGTGTGCACATCATTTATGAATATGGAAACAACATCACCTTTGGAGATTCGGTCCAAGTTCTGGGGCCAAAAGGTGTGGAATGAATTATTGAACCAGGTCTCTGTTACAGCACAGATGTCGATGTTCTCCATTTTAAGGAGTGCTTCAAGCATGTGAATTTTGAAATTTAGACTTCTAGTGTTGAGCAGTATAACCCTCAGATTGCATTTGTTTGTAGCTGTTATGGTGTTAATATGGTCTTTTGACCACCGCCTAAAAAAGACACTATAGGGGTGGCAAGAGCCTCGGCCAGTATCTGGAAGTCCAGGGATGACAGATGCAGGCCATCTTTGACAAAGCATCGAGGTCTGTCAATCATGTCATCCCAGGCAGACAGATAATGGATCCCCTTAGAATGACACCAGAAACTTAACCAATTGTTGAAATCAATCATTTTCTGCTTGTACTGTGGTATCATTCTGGGTGATGGTAGGATGGTACTCAGGGCTAGTGTCATACCCACCTGGGCTACATAATCCAAGAGCTCCTCCATGTCTCTTTTCATGTAGTCCAGGGAGGTACGTCTCAGGTCATTCACACCCCCATGTACAATGACAGAGTCATATTTGTACCTGTTGTTGAGGGACCTGAGTGCATGCGTTATGTGGCAGATCCTGGCACCTGACAGGCAGCTGATTGTTACTTTCTCCTTATTCAACCTAGTGAGTGGGACATCAGTGTGCCTCACTATCAAGTCACCTATGACTAGGGTGTTGGGCATGCTGTTTTGCATTAGGGGCTTTGATTGAGTGGCACACTGTTTAAGAGCGTTATGTGTCTCGTGATTAGTTTTGTGTTGTGGTGGTTGAGTGCATTTCTGCCTTGGAGGTCTCTGCTGTTTGGATAGATTTTTATTGAGGGCCTCCACAAAGGTGGGTGTGTGGTTTGTGTTTTTATGTGAAGGCAGTGCTGGTGTGTTTTCTGTAGGGCTATGTGTTCCATGTGGTGTAGTGCAAGTGTTGACCTTCTCCTCTTGACCAGCTATTCTGGTCCTGGCTGGAGAGTGTGTGGCTTCCAATTTAGATATATAAGTGCATCTCTCGCAAGTCTGAGTGTTGGGAGGTAAGAGGTAAGGGTTGTCTGTGTACATGAGGCAGTTGCTACATTGCCTCAGGATTCCCAAGTTCACCAGGTTAAGAGGAGAAAGCAAAGGGAACTGACCTTTAGACATGCCTGGAGGAGTGGGCATTAATAATAAGTACTGGAGCTGTTTCCTTATAGAACGTTTAGTGCTAGTAGCACTTTTGTGTGCTACAATAATTGCTACAAGAAGTCTGGTAAAATGCTAAACTAATAAGCGAGTAAAAGTGCAGTAGAGTAGAGAACTAGCAGATCTAAGGGAAAAGTTGAAGAGCAGACTTTGTCACTGCTCAGAAGCTTACAAACAGTCCTGGATACAGCAAATCCGTATCTAGACTAGACTAATTACAGGAAAGGTGGGAAACATGTGCAAACGTGGGATTTTAAACCTGAAAGTTAAAAGAGATGGAAAGACTTCCCAAATGGCCAATAAACTACAATTTCTGGGCCAGAAACCACTCATCTTGTGGTAGATAGGCTACCTAGTGCTTACCACTCCCACGGATAAGCTAGAAGGCTTCCTTCCAACACAGAAAGGCTTGGGAGGCTAAGAAGCTTGCAATCAGTCCTGGATACAGCAAATCTGTATCTGAACTAGACTAGTTACAGGAAAGGCAGGAAACAAGCTCAAACATGGGCTTTTAATCCAGAAAGTAGAAAGAGATGGAAAAATTGCCCAAATGGCCAATAAACTGCAATTTCTGGGCCAGAAACCATTCTTGTGGTAGATAGGCTACATAATGCTTACCACTCCCACTGATATGCTAGAAGGCTTCCCTCCAACACAGAAAGGCTTGGGGGGTCTCAGAAGCTTACAGACAATCCTAGATACCCCAAATCTGTATCTGGACTAGAATAGTTACAGGAAAGGTGGGAAACAAGTGCAAATGTGGGCATTTAAACAGAAAGTTGAAAGAGATGGAAAAACTGTCCAGACAATAAACTACAATTTCTGGGCCAGAAACCATCTTGTGGTAGATAGGCTACCTAGTCCTTACCACTCCCACTGATACGCTAGGAGGTTTTCCTCTAACACAGAAAGGCTTGGGGGGCTCAGAAGCTTACAAATAGTCCTGGATACAGCAAATCTGTATCTGGACTAGACTAGTTACAGGAAAGGCAAGAAACATTTTTTTTTTGTAAAGTGGAAAGGAAGAAAGGAGAAACAGAAGATAATTCAAGGTTAAGGACCTAAGTGGTTTGCCCTTCTCAAATGTTCTCTCTGTCTTAGGTAGAATGAGCTAGTGACACTAGACTGGAATAGAGCTGGGATACAGCTGGACAGATGGGACTTGTAGGAGTGTCTGAAATCAAAATATGTTCTCACTGTACTCCGTTGAGTGAGCAAATGAGATAGACCCAGGAGGAGTGTTCAAACATAAATTTACAGGAGGGGGTGGGCAATTCCAAAGCCACCAAGATTAATACCAAAACAAGAACAGGGAGGGCGGACGGAGAAACTAACTGCAGATAGAGACAGAAAGAGAGAGAGAGAGAGAGACCACAGTATTCTGTGAAACAAATAAATAGCAAAATAACTGCAGAGAGTCACAGACCACAATATTCAATGAAACAATTAAATAGAAAAATAAAATGCAGTGCAATCTTTAACACTGCAAGTTTGTACTTAACTCAGCTAGTAATGCAGTTGATTGTAGGTATATAGCAGAGAGAGAGACCACAGTATTCTATGAAACAAATAAATAAAAAAATAAATAACTGCCGAGAGACACAGACCACAATATTCAATTAAACAATTAAATAGACAGAAAAATAAAATGCAGTACAATCTTTAACACTGCAAGTTTGCACTTATCTCAGCTAGTAATGCAATTGAATGTAGGTATATAGCAGAGAGAGAGAGAGAGAGAGAGCACAGTATTCTATGAAACAAATAAATAAAAAAATAAATAACTGCAGAGAGACACAGACCACAATATTCAATGAAACAATTAGACAGAAAAATAAAATGCAGTACAATCTTTAACACTGCAAATTTGTACTTAATTCAGGTAGTAATGCAGTTGATTGTAGTTATATAGCACAAAGCCAAACAACCCAGATATTGAACAGTAATAAATTCAAAGATATGTGGCTAACACTTATAAATACAGAGAAACCCTCTAGGCTAAGCCTTTAACACTAAATGTCAATGAAGTAAAACACAATAACTCCCACAGTAATGCAGTTGATTGTACGTATATAGCACAAAGCCAATTATTTCTTCTCTTCTCGACTACTTCACCATTTGTAGTCCAGATAGTGTTTTTTTTGTTGTTGTTGTTGTTTCTGTTTTTTACTCACAACTATTTCACCATTTTTCTATTACCTAGGACTGCTCCTTTTCAGTATTTACTTCTCTGAAGTCAAAGCCAATGTCAAGGAACTCTGGTTGACTAAATTTTCAGATGATTACAAACTAGACAAGGTCACATAATCCCCCCCACTGACACAAATGTTCTCCAGGAAGGGCTGACACAGGCAAATAACTTGTGTCAGAACATTGGAATAAAACTAAATACGAAGAAATGCATATTTTCCTTTGTGAAGTCATCCACCTCTGGTAACTATCATATTGGCAACACACATCTAAGCGATGACCCAGAAGTCAGGGACTTGAGGCCATACTTAGACAGTAATCTATTCTTTCACCATCATGTGTCTATAGTAGTGTGGAGATCATTATATGCTGTTCAACTTATAAACAAAGGTATGGCATCTAGGTCCAAAGAGGTCCTTGCTCCACTGTATTTGGCATTCATCAGACCTATCATTGAGTACAATGCCCCCCTAACCAGGCACATCCAACAACTGGAGCATCCACAGAGGTTCCTCAGTAAGAGAATACTGGATGTAAGTGACATGTCTTGTGCAGACCTCCTCAAGACCCTATCCCTGCATTCTGTATTATACAGGCTGTTGAGTGAAGATCTATGCCTGGCATACAAGGCATTGCCAGACCCCCACCCAGATGGACCTCTTGCATATCTGCAAAATGAACAGTAACAGAATTACCAATTCTAATCACTTACAACTTGCCCATGATATAAATAAGACCTACTAGAGTGACAGATATGTATCCCAGAGACTACCCCTTCTCTGGAACAGGCTCTGAAGGCATGTGAAGCAGAGTTCCTCCCTAAGTTAACCCAATTCAAGTATAACTCAGAGAATTGGATGGAGAACAGGAAATTCAACCCTGGTTTGTTACTTACGTCTCTAATGAAATGAACACAGGCAGCCTGTAAATGTTTCATCTCCCAGGCCCATGCTTACACTTATCAAGGATACTAGAACTTGTCAGAGATTTGAGATGCATGGCTAGGTTTAAAAAGGTCCTAGTGGTCATTAGCCTAGTACACACCTAGGAGCCTATTGTCTTTCACTCTTTTTTGTATTAGGTCATTATACAAAACTGCTGCTACAGCCTTATAAATTATTACATTGTGTCAGACTTGATGAATATTATTCTTGACTATATCTTTAAACTGTACCAGAATTTTGAGTGTATTTTTGACTGTTTGACTTTATTTAAATAAACTTTTTGACATGTGCTGGAGCATTTCTTCCCACAGCTGCAGTCAAAATGGGTACATTTTTAGACCCAGTTCAACTTTCCTGGCAAACAAATGTCAATAAATAAATAAATAATAACAGACAGAATTCAAGGAAGTGGACAGGGGAATAAGAAGACAGATGGTTGTGAATGAAAGAAGGAAGCAAGCAATGATGAGGACAATACTCTACAATGCCACAAGCTTATCTTAAAAAATCTGCTGCATTGTAGACATAAAATATGGTCTATGGCCGAGATGTGTTGTGATATGGTAAAGGAATACCATTAACATAGCCCTATTACATGCATATGTGTTAGCAGTTGAGGTGGAAGAATTTATAACCAAAAATAATCAGGCTACTATATACTAGTAGTTAGAGATAATATAGGAAAAGAGATCAATGACTGCACAAGCATAGACTTTAGCCAATTTAGTATTGGTCATTACATAATTGAGTGAAGTAAATAATCAGCACCGCTGGAAAATAAATGGCACTGAGCACCAATAAAATAGAAAATGTCAATGAACAATCACTGAGCACCAATATTTTCCTTATGGGATACTTGTGGTACAGATGGTTTAAGGTTGATGAGTATGTGGATTCATTTATTATAGCAATAACCCACGCCTGGAAGTAGGTAATGCTGGATTTACCCACGGTTGGCGTGGTTTGGTCCCGAGGGCAAAGCCCGAGGGACCAAACAAAGCCAACCGTGGGTAAATACAGCATTACCCACACCCAGAAGTGGGTTATTGCTATTATACCATGACATTATTTAAGAAAAGAAACTATTACTTTTCTTAAATAATGGCATAGTATAATGCCTGTTTACTGCCCTTCCACAGATGTCTGGCATCCGCGGCAGTTCTGATGTACTGGCGCCTGCGCAGTACTTCAGAGTTGTGGGCAAAGCAACGGAGAAAGCAAGATCTCCGTTGCTTATTTTTACTGTTTTGCTATGTTAAATGGGTTTAACATAGTGAGACAGTTTAAAATAAGCAACGGAGATGTCCGCTGTTTATTTTAAAACTGTCTCGCCATGTTAAACCCATTTAACATAGCGAAACAGTAAAAAGCAACGGAGATCTTGCTTTCTCCGTTGCTTTTTTCCTCTCGCTATGTTAAATGGGTTTAGCATAGCGAGACAGCTTTAAAATAAGCAACGGAGATCTCCGTTGCTTATTTTAAAGTTGTCTCGCTATGTTAAACCCATTTAACATAGCGAGACAGTGTTTTAAAAGTAGAGTTATACTAATGGAAAAAGGTCCGGACGACCGGACCTTTTTCCATTAGTATAACTCGATTTACAATGTGCACGCTGGCCAATCAGCGTGCACGTTTTGGGGGGGTCATGGTATAATAACTAATTATTCTCATTTGCCTATTTACCAATTGTGATATCATGATTGAATAAGTTATCCGCCTACAAATAGTAAAGTACATTCACTCAAATTGTATCTTTGAGGTCTGAAGAAGCCACTTTAGTGAAAGCGCTTACCTGTTTTTCGTTTTCGAATAAAGGGTTTTTGCTTGAGGTTTTTGCGATTCCTTTTTGAGTTATAGAGTGGATATTACTTGGTCTGAATAGACACCTATATGGTAAGTGCTATTGACTGCCAGAGGTTGTCACTGAGCCTATTTTATTGTTCATTGACATTAAATAATTGAATTTCAGCGTGTGTTAAAACCTTTCCAATTCCTGACTTTTATACTGTGGACCATTCTCACATATGATGATACAGTGCATCCTCTGCCTTGAGTGGATAGATAATAATGTTCTAATTGCACTTGTGTCTCTCAGACTGGCTATTTAAAGGAACTTGGGATAATAATTTACAAATATGAAATGCATGGTGTATTTAAACTTTAACAATACTGTGCCTTCTCTGCTCTGCGGATGAATTAGTACAATACCACAATTTTGGATTACTGTTATGGTATGTACTACACTTGCGAATCTGGCAGTGGGCAAAAGGAGTAAGGCTGTGAGATTCTTAATGAGCTAATTTCTGTGGTGCAAGGTTTGATTTCCTTGGCTGCCATTTGCCTAGTGTGGGATCTTCAGTAAGTCATTTAACCAGATAGTGCTACAGGACAATTTGGAATATGGGCTAGGCTCCAACGGTGCCCTGAGCTGCAAGCCTAGTAACCACCTTTTAACTAAATAATGACTGGGGATGCTGGTGGCTCTATTGTATCATCGTAACTGCACCTCACAGCCTTAACTTTCTGCACCAAGTGCCAGACATCCATGTTGGACTGGGAAGGGGAGAGAGATCAATGCCAAGCAGCCAACAGTGTCACATATGCTGTCCTACACACCATGGGACTTTTTGTATACCCTATTTCCTGAGCATACAGGAAACAATATTCAGTGAGATCCATGGCAGATTATAAATTGCAAGGCAGAGCCTGTGCTTTCTAATACTTTAAATGTTTTTTATTCCTACCCTACATCTTTCACATCAAACCAAAAAGATTTGCTAGATTCAGATATATATTTAATCAGTATGAAAATACCTTTGCTTAAGATTGTACAGTCAACATTTTGCATCCTATCATGCTTTGAATCCCATATCATGAATTCCTATAATCATTTCTTAATATGTTTTTGTATATACAAAGCTATTCTTCTGTAGGTGAGGTCCAAAGTAATGTTAGGCAGCTCTATAACATGTGGTACTAGCTTTATTAGCTTTTATTTTTATGGTGAGAAATTGTATTTCTACTCATGGAAGTCTAAACTGGAATGGTGTCCATGTTTGATTTGTACCAGGTAAACTTATGGGGGGGGGGGGGGTTGAAAAATAGCCTTTTCCACTTCACGCATGGGGTAGAACCTGTATTGGCTTATGCACCCTTATCTGAGATGGCATAGCAAATTTTCATTTTTAACATCATAAATCACTGTATTGTTTACCAAAGATGTAGTCTTTCATGTCAGTAGTCTCAAAGGAATTAAGAGCATATACTGTGTTTGCACATTCCCTGACTTAATGTAAACACTGAATGTTTCATGCAGCTTTATGATGAAACTTCATCTTTCTGACTTAACTTTTTATGGTATAAAAGCATCTCCTGCTTTCAAGAAAGATAATACAGAATAAGACACCTGGCACCCTTTACAGTACAGGAAAATAAGAGACAGGCCAGATTGTTTAGGGGAGTAGGATCATATTAACAGTGAGGAATGAAGCAATACTGAAAGCCATTGTCCTAGATCTGAGATTATAGCTGAAGTTTCATATTGAGTGACTTAAACATAGTTGACGATATTATTTTAATGTGACTTTAAATAGTATTTACAATGATGCAAATGTCAAACAGACTGCGGGCCAGGAAGTAAACTCTGAATGCGTTGCTCATGTATGTGGGTGTGTAATAGTAATTCCCATCCATTTCAGCTGAAATGACTTAACCCAGCAGGTGATTGTTTACTGCAGAGTTTCAAAGAAAGTGACTTCTACATCACCGACAAAACAGCTTGTTTTTCATTTCTCTTTGTAGAGTATTAACAGCACTGGAATGTACACAGAGACAAAGCATTCAGATACATCCTAGTGTGAACAAACAGGAAATTTGGGTCTCACATGTAAGCATACCTCTTAGACTCTTAGAGCAAGAAATCTGGACAAAGCCATAAAGAAAAGTAGGACAAAGGCTAAAAAATAGGGACAGTTTTAAATATGCTCTTACAAACATTCATTGTTGATAAAATAACAGGTTTTGCATTAGCATGAATTTTCTGAAGGATATGAAGTCAAAAACTCAAATGTCTGTCATTGTTTTTGAACGTCAATCTTTAAAGATTTACTACTAATTTGCCAGAAAACCACAATTAAACAGACCAAAAATATGAGGCCAAAATCTGGACATTCTGTGAAAATCTGTACAGTTGAGAGGTATGCATTAAGTGTGTGAATATTAAGTGCGAGAGTGAGCTTATGCACTACATAGGTATCACTGTCGGCTGCTCAGCATAGATTTAAGCCTTTATCTCACAGAGGACAGTTCAAGCAATCTATCTCTGTTACAGATTACCTTTAACAACCAGTTCTGATACCTGAATTCAATGTCTTTATGTTTCTATGAGCAGCATTTGACCAGTATGTTGTGACAAACTATAGAAGGCGTTAGTAAAAGATATACCAGAACCTGGCAATCACTCATTTTACATTTCATACCCCCGAGTAAGAAAAGAAGAATGTTAAAGATGAAGGGTGAAAGTTGCACAAGTTTCATTATTTCATGTGTTGCTTTTTAATATAAATAATAAGATACCCTAATAGGATACCAGTGTTTTGAAAAATGACACCTACCATTTGCGGGTGGATTTTAAAAAAATACACCATCTGTTTTGGGTAAAGAAGGTTATAACAAAGAGAAAGGAAAATAGAGTGAAAGCTTTATTTACCAAATGAATACAAGTTCTTTGGCTATAACTCAATATTTATGGCAAGAGTTTAACACATTTTATATACATTGCTGGTCTATAGGCAAAAATAATGCAAATATTTATTTCATTCTGCTGTTGAGGAATGCCAGCATAGTACACATCAAAGTACATTTGAGGCTGTATGAAGATTAGTTCAGGTCTTATTCAAGACAATGGAAGCTGTTTCATTCATGAGGTTGTCAAGATAAATAAACTATATTGTTAATTTCTGGAAAAAAAACATCATTTTGTAACCCTGTACCACAGGCATGGATTTCTGAATATTTTATCTGGCTGCCATGTTACCAAATAATATTAATTGTGGCAAGTTTATAAATTGTGTTGCTGCAGGAATTTTTAGATTTTAAGTGCATTTTCTCTTAACTCAGATTTATTTTTTGTGATTTGAGCTGCTGTTTCTCTGGACTAAACGCAGAGCCACTGTGGAGGAAAACCACAAAAACTGTACCATCTGTGGAGTGTTCAGTGGTTTTGGAAGCTACCTTGAACTGGATAGTGTTTTAAATGTCTAAAATAATTTCATAGGTATATACTAGCCTAATAGCCACCAACAAACATCTTTATAAGCCTAGTCATGCAATTCAAACCAAATGCATCCCTATGTATCAGGGGCATTTATTAGGAGGGGGTATATTAGCTAGGTTTCTACACATTATGTGGGGAGGGTATGTCAGTTTGGGCACTACTGTTTGCCTCTCTCTGTCAGGGACATGGGGGTCACACCCAAGGTGAATTTCTGATTTTCCATCCATTGGTCAAGGATGTGCTTAAATATGGTTAGGGATAGACTCTGCTTCATGTGGATGGTGAGCCTTTCCAGAACATGGGGATCCTCTGGGACACATATCTGTCTTGCCAGCATGTCTTATTTATGACACAAGCAAAATTGAAATCCCTGGATCTAATGGTTCTGATGCTCTTCATTTTGGGCATGTTCAAAATGTCCATCAGAGGTGGACCCAAGGATGCCTTGTAAGTTAGGCATAGATCACCTCTTAGTAACCCATAGGAGACACAGTGATAGGACTTTAAGGTGATCTGTATAGGACAATATGTTTATACCCCAGATTCTCCTGGTAAGGAAATTTTGTGGGGTTTCCAACTGTTGCATATGTCTGGTTAGGTATATGCTGAAGGGGGTATTATACTCAATGATTGGTATAAGGGCAGAGAAAAGTGGCACTTTGACTTCCTTGGATCTGAATTCCATGCACTTACTTATAAGTTAGGCAACAAAGAATGATTTTTTTACTACCTAGGCCACATGTTGGTCAAAGGCCAGATTACTGTCTATATATCCAGATCCCTGTGTACCGGGTCAACTCTTAGGGGTGTCTTATTGAATTTGCAGTCATCTGTAAACTTGGTCATCCATAGGCCCTTGACATCAGTCTTTACCTCAGAGAAGCAGATGACAAATAGAAGTGGTTCCAGCATGGAGCCCTGCGGTACCTCGCTGGTGACCGGTGTCTTAGTGGAGGTGGTATCCGCCAATACTGACTTCCTGGGTCCTATCTATGAGCCATCTGGCAATCCAGTGAGTTATGTAAGGATTTATGTCCAGTTCAGTGAGTTTTTCAACTATACCCAAGTGAGGTATTGTATCAAACACCTTAGCCAGGTCAAGGGATGTGGCATGCACTATTTTCCCCTCATTCATTGCCTTGGTGACCTTGCACAGAAGTCCACAAGATTTAACAGGCATGACCTTTCCTTGACAAAGTCAAACTGAGTTTAATCCAATGTGTGAAGGTTGCGTATGTCTTTGCTGGTCATTTCTATGGTAATGTGTTCCATGGCCTTGATTATTAGACTAGTCAGATTGATAAGTCTATAGTTTCTGGGGTCTTTTGATGGTCCACCGTTTTGAAGTGCGATTGTTGTTGCAGTCCTCCATTCTCATTTTACAAAGTCTGTTTTGAGGCTATAGTGGACTTAAGTGGTCATGACTGGTAATGTTTCAAAGTATTTTCATCTTTTATAGATGATAGAATCAACAAGCTGACACACATAAGGTATGGAATATTGACATCAGGACTGTGGTGTCTATTTGTGCTTAATTTTCCTCATTGTACTGGAGTAATATTCTGCTACTGCTGCTGCTAAGGGTACCATACAATCCTCCTGATAATCAGGGGTGGGTTGACGGGTTAATGTTGTGCAATATCTTGGAGTTTGGGCCATCAAGAACTGCAGCATTGTAGTATGGTATTTCAGCATCATTTTGTTCTTGGCTATAGTTACAGGTGCCATTATTTGTTGCTTTTTGCTGCTTAGCAGAGTTTTCTGCATTTCACAATATTCTTGATGTGACTATAGTCAATTTAATAACTCTCTATAATTAGTGAATCCAGGTTGGTCTTGGTTGGTCCTTTACATATCCTACCAAAAAGTTTTAATGACTCTTTGGGGCTTTCGTGTTATACCACTGCCTGCAGAAAAGGAAACGCTGTTGGCATGCCTTTTTGGTTTACTTTTTGGTCTTGATGCTTGTGTACCTTGTACACTTTGATGGATCTATGCCGGTAATAAACCCTTTTAGGAAGCTGTAATTTTTGAGGATTTCAGACTAAGTTTTATTTAGTTTACTGTAAAGTACTGCTGGCAATTACCCAGCATGTTTTGAATTAGCATTTTTCTGCTGATAGACAGTTTCTTGACGTACTCATAACAGTATTAGCATTTGTTTCACCCATGTTGATTTTTTGTTTGTTTTTTCTTTTGGATGGCATTGTGCATCCTGTCTTTCCCTGTCATGGTGAACAATTGTGGACAAACTAGGTGAGACTTGAAATGGCTACCAAGGACTGGCAACAGGGAGTTTAGAATTGTAAATATGGGGCTTCTGGGAGGAAAGGGGACATTTAATTTGTCATCTGGTCAAGGTCTAAGTTGTAACTTTGTATGGATTCAAATGTTGTTGCACTGGAAATCTTCCTTGTTTTTTAAGTTACTCATAGAGCTAAAATATGTAGTCCATTGCCAGACAGTACGACAGTCTGTAGCCATAATGTGATTTATAAGGTTGCTAACTGAACTAATTGTTTTAGATTTGTTATTTCACTTTTGTCTTTCTACCATTTTGTCAAAGGGAAGACACAGTCATCACATATTCAGTCACAGATGGAGAAAACAGCCACCTGAAGGTCAGAGTTTATGAACAGTCTGGTTGGCCAGATGTTTCCTGATTGAGATCAGTGTCAAGCAAAGTTCCTCATTAGCACTCTTCAAGAAAAATCTTGATGAGTGGATGTGAAATAGGAAATATACCCGGGGGATCACTTCTGTGGCTCTGCTCAACAGGGGCACAGGAAATTAACTTTCTTGGGTGGCGTAAGCCAGGGAACCTTGTTGGCTAGGCTTACTTAGGCCCTTGGGCCGATAGCCTAGTACCTACCTATGAACCTATAAGGGATATCACCCAGCTATTCAGACTCTAGGATGATAAACCTTCAATGTCATGCCTGCAAGAATGGCTACATTCCTCATCAGGTTATAGTGTCTAACTTCTGTACAGGGCATTTAAACCAATCTTAGCAGCAAAATGAAAAGTCCCCAGTCCAAAGCCAGAGTGTTACATTTACCTGCCCTAGTTGAAGAAGGGAAGATCCCTTTTAATTCAATGCTCCTTATGCACCTATCCTTTTCCTGATCAGCCTTTTGTTGATGCTGACTTCTCCGACTGTTATTTGCTGTCACCCTCAGGCCACCCAGTCAGTTAGATAAATGCCAGTTCTTTGTTAAGGCCATCCAGAGAGTTGCATGCCTGAGATACAGATATTCCATAAACCATGCTTACACATTGCCTGGTGAGGCTTTGTGGCAGATCTAGAATCATTAAGGTGAAGTGATACAAAAAATGGTACCAGGAACAACTCACCTCCACTACATAAAAATACAGGCACTCATCCAACATATTTATGTTGAAACATGATGTTCAGATCCTCAATAAGGTTCCTTTCTGATTAAAAGTGAGCAGTTATTTAAATCCTTGAAAAAACAGACATGTCAGGTAGAGTGCAGCCTTGTTGTGCCCAGTACCAGGACATCCGCTAACTAAGTCTAATCCACACCAAAATAAATGGATTGGTTATGGAAATGTAGCTGTTTTATTGATAGGTCACTTCTACATGTTTGCTTTATGTGTGTGTGTTTGTGTACTGGTGGGTGCATTATTGAGAACCGTATTTATGGTTTATGATATCCCTTACAGATTTCAGCTATATAACAAATGGCAATAGAACAAGGCCTCCCATGACTACTGCCTCTCTACTATACTTGCCATGGTGTTTTAGTATTTATGGTCTCTAATTCATATCCCAGTTGTGCAACAGATGGCAAGTGAGACAGGCCTGTTATGTGGCTGGCAGATGGTCCTTGGCTTAGACAGGAAACTTCCAAAAGAAAAAAAAACAGAAAATATTAATGGTAAATAGCTACAGTCACTAGTCCATACAGAAGCTTTTAACTTGAATGAATCGCATTGTTTTTTTCTGTCTTTTCATCCTGCTCACCATTTATAGTCATGCCAAGATGATGGAATTCTAATAGCGCTTGCAGAATTAGAGTTGCTTCCAGACCTCCAGAAGACGGGTATCATACATTTAAGGCAAAATGTAAATAGAAATTAGTCAAAGTTTTGCTGTTACAATGACTTAGTCATGGTATAGGTAGACATAAAGACCACATGCAGCACAGCTGTCAAGAACTTTAAGAAATATCAATTGTGGCAAGCTATCCAACAAGACACTAAATTTATAGCAACTGCATATAAATTAATTAAGGATTTGAAATTTCAGGACAAAATTTTGCTTTCAGAGTATTGGGTAAAAAAAGTAACAGTAACAGACAATCAGATATTAAAAGCAATTGATATAACTAGGAAATCAGTTTCTTTTCAAAAACTGATGTACACGCAATTGATGATTTGGAACAATGCATATTACACACATCTTAGATTACATAAATTTAACCCTAGGAATTCTCCAATTTGTCCATACTGTGCAGATCAAACAGCAGATCTTCTTCATATGTTCTGGAGTTGTAAATGCGTATATAAACTTTGGAACTCTCTTAAAGTACAACTGCAAAAGATGGGTTATCAAAGTTCTACACTGTCATGGGAATTTATGATTCTACACATTCCTCCAAGAGAGCTTTCCAGATCGCAAACTATTATTTGTATGAATATTTTTTTGCTGATGAAGCTCTATATAGCCACAAATTGGCTAGAACCACATAAGATATCATGGAATAATTTTAAGCTTGTGGCTATAAAGCATATACTAGCACATAAATTACTTCTGAAACAAACTAACAAAAATATTAATAACCCGAAAATATGGGAAAAGGTCTTCAATATTATATTAGCATGATACTGATTTTAGGAATATATTAAATATAGGAAGCATTTCATGTAGATATTGTATAAATGGTTTGTAGTAGTTATAGTGTATTATGTGTGTGATGTTTATTGTATTTTTGTAATGTTTTTGGAAAATATATTTCAATAAAAATTTATTATGGAAAAAAAAAAAAGAACTTTAAGAAATATCACATAAGAAGCTGACAGGAGAAATAAAAGGAGAGGGTCAAATGTCAAATTATCTAGGGGAACTAGAGAGTGGCAGAATGCTGAATTCCTGGGATGGGTAGAGTGTGGTTGTCTCAAAACCACGTGAACATAGAAGTCCAATGACTAGTTCTATGGATGGTTTTGTTCTGTATATCTGTATTTATCATCCTCCAGGAGCTAACATACAGTAAGTGCCCATTTACAAACAAAGCCATGATCTTTATAATAATGTCCTGTGGGGGTCCATGATATCAGAGAATTTAAGCATATCTGAGGGCTGGGTTAAACGTATCCCTTGAAAATCAGTGAACAAAGTTAGAATGCAATGCACAGTGGGTAGAAGAGCCCAGATAGTACAATAAACTATAAGAAAATAACAGTCAGCACAGTGCTAGATTAAAAAGGCAGAAGAGTTGTTTTAATGTCTAGGAAAAATCATTTGACACCATGAGAAAAAATTATTTGAAGGGGCCAACAAGATGGCTATAAATAATACATGAACTTTTATTAGCTCCATGAAGACAACGGCCATCTTGCACCCGTTGGAACTTTCATTTGTGTCGTCAGACCAGTCTAGAAGGAGTAGTTCTGGTGGAGCTCTATGCCTAATAAATTGAGTCTAGATGAGTACCATAAATAATACATAAAGAAGGGTGGATTTAATTCATGTGGGCAGATTGGGGTTTCTGGAAATATACACCATGGAAAAGGTAAGGGTATGAATGTGTTTGGAACTTACAATGTGCCTATAAAGGAGATAATTAAGAGCCTGGGATGGAAATATGTTATGTCTTTGACTGGTAAGTGAAAAGTGTCTATCTTAATACAGCAATGGTGTAGTTAGGAGATGCTGAACTGTTTTACACATTAAGTTGGTGGCTGATACTCTGAAAGGTGAGTAAAGAAAATTTTTATTGGTTAGAGAGAGGGGGTTATGGAAAGGGAGAGAGAACAGAAGGAGAGACTATATTTGCAACTGATTTATATTAGACAGAATAGTAATATCTACTTTTCCAACATCTTCTTATGCCAGAGGTCATTCACATTGCCCTTAATTTCAGAGAAGTAAATGCCAAACAGGAGCAATCTGAGGACTAATGCCTGAGGGACTCTGCTTGTGACTGGCCTCTTTGTAGAGGTAGACTCACCAGTTATAACTTCCTGGGTACTGTCTGTGAGCCAGCTGGGTATCTACCAGGTGACATAAGGGTTTACACCTAACCTTGTAAGTTTCAACAATGCCCAAGTGGGGTATTGTGTCAAATGTCTTGCCAGGTGAAGGTAGGCAGTGTGAACCACAAAGATGTTCATATGCTTCATATTACGAGCACATCTGTTTAGATATTTTTTTCATGAATATCACTCCTAAAAGTAAATTCTGATATTCTGTTTCACACTAAAGGAAAAACTTGCCTACCCCTGCTTATCCTTCTCTAGCATAATGGTTCCACTGGGGAATTGAACCCGGGACCTTATGTATATAGGCTGATGTGATTACAACTACACTACACAACCTGCAGAAAAAAAGTGTAACATGGACAGTTAGATGGGGAACAGGAAATGCATCCCTGGTTTGACACCTGTGTATCTAATGGATGCAGGCAGCCTGTAAAAAGTACATTTCCCAGGCCCCTGATTGTAAATGTTTCATCTTCCAAGCCCCTGCTTACACTTATCAAGGCTACTAGAACTTGACTTACATTTAGGATGCATGACTAGGCTTAAAAAGGCCCTTGTGGTTGTTAGCCTAGTTAACACCTATGAACATATGAATGTATTTTTTTCTTGAGAAAGTTAACTTGTATAATCTCTGTCATAGAATAGATTGTTTTGTGGAAAATGTAAAGTTCTAGTTTTGTATTTCACATATTGTTTTAGGTTTTATTGCAGAAATCAACTCTTTGTTTGGGCCAAAACCATGATCTCTGACTTAGAAGTTTTGATTTTGCTCCCAGCTGCTTCAAAATCAGCAGAGAATCTCTCCAGTTGTTGTGTCTTTTGGCTTTTCCCAGTTAGGGGTCACCACAGCGGAACTCCGGTCCACTAATGAGTGGCAGTAGATTTGTACGTGCCGAGTTGCCGGCCCTGACGCACAACCTTCAATGAAGGTACACCCATTCACGCATGTCTCCACACAGAAGATGGTCTAGCTGAGAATCAAACAGGATAATGTCTTACTATGAGGCAACAACGCTACCGCAGCACCACCACCGTGTATGTTGTAAATCACAGTCACCTGAGGCTAAGAGGGGAACAACATCTGCAAACAACAAAAATATAGCACTCATGTACATAAACTGTGCATAAACTGGATACTTTTTAGACTTTATCTGTACATTGATATTATAATCATGAAAATTACAAATAGCAGGGGAGACAAGACATTGCTAACCACCAAATCATAGGGTTACTGCTATGACAAGTGTTAGC